>NW_020229915.1:577903-682903 GCF_003227715.2 Harpegnathos saltator
GTATTGTAGCTGAATGCATCGCAAACGATAATGTATTTGATTCCTATTCGAATATTTGGATTCGATTCGTAGGGATTCGGATTCGAATCGAATCGAATTACATTAGATTCGAATTCGAATAGTTCGCACATCTCTATTAAAAGTATGTCACAGAAAATATTTTTGCGCAGTTATATTATATCTATTTTGATTTCCGAACGCAGTCAATGTAAAATATTTGTTACCCTACTCTACTCGATACGTTCCAGGTAAAAATTAAATTAATTAATTTGTCATTCCGTACCACTAACAGCACCGTGCAAACCGTATATAATTGTAATATATGAATAAAGATAATGTTCCAAATCCTTGCTTAGAAAAGCAACCTCAGACATGCACCTTTATCGGGTATTTCACAGTCATCACCAGACATAAGTCCTATTGAACATGTTTGGGGATTAATGGAGATGAAGTTACGTTTGTAGTGTGTGCATTTGCTTCACATTGGTCCGCCGAATTCCACGTGTGGCTTTTTGATTTATGGAATACACCAACACGAGCATATTTACAATGCGGTTAATTCATCATTCGCTGGTACTCATCCATTCGAACCCCTTCATTAGTTCTCCAGTTGCATAACAAACGCACTTTCTGACTGAAAGAAAGATTAAGGAGCAACAATTTCGACACACTGACACTTTCTGCATTTCTGGTCTTCTTGAGATAAGAATGTTACAATCATGAGTGGAAGAATGTCTTTCTTAAAGTCAATCTAGTTTTCTGCTTCGTTGTAGAATTTCACAGAAATCTCAAAATCAAATTAGTCTTTTTTTCAAGATTCATATATATCAAACTCATTCTTCTCAATTATTCTTCTCTTCAAAACATATATCTACGTACCATAAGTTTTTACAAATAATACTTATAACTACAATATAATAAAACTTTACAAAAAGAAACACTATTCTAATCAAGTTCACACAGCTCGAACTTGATACATGTCGCGGAAGACGCATAATGCCGATGTTGACATTGCTGACGTTTGGTGCGCGCATTATAATTTTTACGAAGGGACTTGATATGGATTACAAATGAAAAGCTCCAGAGAAATTTCTGTAATAATAATTAACAAAGCATATGTTCGTTATATTTTCAGAGACAATCCCGTTTGAAGATTCCTAAGACATATAAGAAATATAAATAAACATATAATAATATATAAATGTAACAATATAATATGTAGATATCTCCATGGTATTCTCCGAACAGTCACTAAGTGTACGCGTAAACTGTGAAAGCAGAATTTTGTTAAAGCCGCTAACAGGTAACGATTTTCGAACGTTATTTCTAAATTCAATATTACAAATAACGCGTTTCTGTAAATACCCATTATATCAAAATATTGGTATATATTCAACAGAAGAATCTCGTCGTCTCACCAACAAGGGGCCCATAACATCGGCATGTCTGATATACCACCGCTTTTTTCATCACAGTCGACTCTTTCATCATGTAGAATTTCTCCAACAATTTACGCTTATCGTAACTTCTTCAATCCAAATATTTGTCATTGGTGCAAAGAAAATCCAGGAAAACTGCGGAAAGAATACAATATATGTCTCTCGTGCAACATGATTCATTACTGTAGCCGTGATCATGAATTAAAGAGTAAAAAGGATCATAAAGGAATCTGCGAAATTTAAGAAATTATTTTACATAATCATCCGGAATTTTGGAAAACCCACTATTTCAATCAAGAGAAATGGATCAATTCGAGGAAAAATCTCTTAAATTTAGTCAAAAGTAATTTGCAACGTGATATGATGCCGCATGAAATGCAGATGATTATGTTAGCTAAATCGTGTTTTGTCTGTCATGAACAGCGTAACCTGCAAACTTGTACGAGGTGTTATTTCCTGAATTATTGTTCGAATCATGAAGAACTTTTGATACATCATCACATTACAAATTGCACTAAATTGAAGTCGTGTCACGAGATAGACCGTGACATTTATTACATGCCATTACTTCGATGTAAACATAAATTCCTTGAGCTTAATGCCAAACAAATTGAAAAGATTAAATTTGTTAATATACAACAATTTTTGGAAAGATTTGCATCTACTAACCATCAGGCTTTACAACAATTCTGTTCTGATTACGTATCAGGACCGTTGACACTGTATTATGGAATAATGAATCAGAATTTATATATAAAAAATTCACACTATGTTGTTCATGTGATAGTCGCAAATGTTTTGGATGCACATTATGTACTTTTCTGGGAAATCATGTTGCATCTTTGCTCTAAGAGAATGAGGCATTTAAAAGTTATATTGATAGGATCAAAAATACAAAACGAAGAACGCAGAAATGTCGAACTTTGTTCCGAATGTAATAAACGTAAAAGGCAGTTCGAGTTTGAAAGTTATCGCATGATTTTTTGTGACTATGCTAATTTAATACTTTCAAGTCATCCACCAAATGTAATTATAGCGTTTGAAGCAGATATTAGTAAGTGGGATTTACAAACTGACATAATTTTAAAGTTAAAAAGACAATCTTGCCCTTTCATTGTAACCACCGCCTTGCGCTCCAAATGCGAACGAAACATACGGATATTGAGAGGAGTACTGCGTCTACAAGTAGATCTAACTCCTACCGAAAATTAATTTAGTTCTACTAAGTCATACAGAAATTTCGAGAAAGATGACGTGTTATATCGCAATAAGATTTTATTTGTCATTAGGAATTTAAGTAATTTTATTATTAAAGTCATATACTGACCCAAATATTCCAGGATCTTCATGCTGATAAAACTCTTGCCAGATTAAATTTTTGGTGAAGAATATTATTAATATATTAAATCTAAAAGTTAGAGGTGTGCAAATTTAGAATTTTTATGTCGAATCTAATGGAATTGAATCTAGTTTTTTAAATCCGAATTGGAATCGAATCGATGAAATGTCACTCGAATTCGAATCGAATCGAATGAAATCGAATCGGATCATTAAAAAATTTAACATGACTGTTAAACATGCAAATAAAGATGGAAGATTTTAATATGAAAGGGTGTATTGATATCATCTTGCTCTTGCAATATCATATTAAAATAAAATATATATTTAAAACAATTTATAATTAAGTTATTAATTATATGTTAAGTTAATTAGAAGTAAGTAGTTCAAACATACCGTCCCAGATGACCCGTTTTGTAGCTGATGAACGCAAACAATAATGTATTTGATTCCTATTCGAAATATTCGGATTCACATCGTAGGGATTCGGATTCGAATCGAATTACATTAGATTCGATTCGATTCGATTTCATTCGAATTCGAATAGCTCTCATCGAATCATCTCTACTAAAATTATACCACAGAAAATATTTTTGGGCAGTTATATTACATATATTGTGTTTTCCGAACGCAGTCAATGTAAAAGATTTGTTACCGTACTCCACTCGATACGTTCCAAGTAAAAATTAAATTAATTAATTTGCGATTCCGTAGCACTAACAGCACCGTGCAACCCGTATATAATTGTAATATGTGAATAGAGATAATGTTCCAAATCATTGAGTAGAAAAGCAACCCCAGACACGCACCTTTATCGGGTGTTTCACAGTCATCACCAGATATAAATCCTATTGAACATGTTTGGGGATTAATGGAGATGAAGTTACGTTTGTAATGTGTGCATTTGCTTTACATTGGACCGCCGAATTCCACGTGTGGCTTTTTGGCTTATGGAATACACCAACCCGAGCATATTTACAATGCGGTTTATTATCATTCGCTGCTACTCATGTATTCGAACCCCTTCATTAGTTCTCCAGTTGCATAACAAACGTACCTTCTGACTGAAAGAAAGATTAAGGAGCAACAATTTCGACACATTGACACTTTCTGCATTTCTGGTCTTCTTGAGATAAGAATTTTACAATCATGAGTGGAAGAATATCTTTCTTACAAATAATCTCGTTTTCTGCTTCGTTGTAGAATTTCACAGAAATCTCAAAATCAAATTATATTTTTTCTCCAGATTCATGTATACCAAACCCAAATTATTCTTTTCCTCAAAACATATATGTACGTAACATAAGTTTTTACAAATAAAACTTATAACTACAATATAATAAAACTTTACGAAAAGAAACGCTATTCTTCTCAAGCTCACACAGCTCGAACTTGATACATGTCGCGGAAGACGCATAATGCCGGTGCTTACATTGCTGACGTTAGTTTGGTGCGCGCATTATAATATTTACGAAGCGACTTGATACGGATTATAAATGAAAAGCTCCAGAGAAATTTCTGTAATAATATTTAACAAAGCATATGTTCGTTATATTTTCAGAGACAATCCCGTTTGAAGATTTCAAAGACATATAAGAAATGTAAATAAACATATAATAACACATAAATATAACAACATAATATGTAGATATCTCCTTGGCGTTCTCCGAACAGTCACTAAGTGTACGCGTAAACTGTGAGAGCAGAATTTTGTTCAAGCCGCTAACAGGTAACGATTTTCGCACGTTATTTCTAAATTAATATTACAAATAACGCGTTTCTGTAAATACCCATTATATCAAAGTATTGGCATATATTCAACAGAAGAATCTCGTCGTCTCATCAACAAGGGGCCCATAACATCGGCATGTCTGATATACCACTGCTTTTTTCACAACAGTCGTCTCTTTCATCATGTAGTAGTTCTCCAACAATTTACCCTTATCGTAACTTCTTCAATCCAAATATTTGTCATTGGTGCAAAGGATATCCAGGAGAACATGGGAAAGAAAACAATATATGTCTCTCGTGCAACATGATTCTTTACTGTAGCCGTGATCATGAATTAAAGGGTAAAGGGAATCATCAAGAAATCTGCGGAATTCTAGAAATACTTTTACAAAATCATCCGGAATTTTGGAAAACCTACTATTTCAATCAAGAGGAATGGATCAAATCGAGGAAAAATCTCTTAAATTTAGTCAAAAGTAATTTGCAACGTGATATGATGCCGTATGAAATGCAGATGATCATGTTCGCTAAATCGTGTTTTGTTTGTCATGAACAGCGTAACCTGCAAACTTGTTCGAGGTGTTTATGCCTGAACTATTGTTCGGATCATGACGACTTTTTGACACATCATCACAGTACAAATTGCACCAAATTGAAGTCGTGTGACGAGATAAACCGTGACATTTATTACATGACATTATCTAACTGTAAATATAAATTCTACGAGCTTAATGCCTCCCAAATTGAAAAGTTTAAAGCTGTTAATATAGAACAATTTTTGGAAAGATTTGCATATACTGAATGTCAGGCTGAAAAACAATTCACTTCTGATTACTTGTCAGGTCCGTTGACACTGTATTATGGAATAATGAATCAGGATCTATATATAAATGATTTACACTGTGTTGTTCATATAATAGTCGCAAATGTTTTGGATGCACATTATGTGCTTCTCTGGGAAATTATGTTGCATCTTTGCTCCAAGAGAATGAAGCATTTAAGAGTTATATTGATAGGATCAAAAATACAAACCGAAGGACGCCGAAATGTCGAAGTTTGTCGGAAATGTAATGAACGTAAAAGTCAGTTCGAGTTTGAAAGTTATCGCATGGTTTTTCGCGACTATGCTAATATAATACTTTCAAGTCATCCACCAAATGTAATTATAGCGTTTGAAGCAGATATTAGTAAGTGGGATTTACAAACTGACATAATGTTAAAGTTAAAAAGACAATCTTGCCCCTTCATTGTAACCACCGCCTCGCCCTCCAAATACGAACGAAACATACGGGAATTAAGAAAAGCACTGCGTATACAACTAGATCTTACTCCTAACGAAAATAAATTTAGTTCTCTTAAGGCATACAGAAATTTCGAGGACGATGACGTGTTATATCGCAATAAGTTCTTATTTGTCATTAGGAATTTAAGTGATTTATTAAAGTCATATACTGACCCAAATACTCCAGGTTCCTCACACTGATAAAACTCCTGCCAGATTGAATTTTTAGAGAAGAATATCATTAATATATTAAATCTAAAAGTTAGAGTTGCGCGAATTAAGAATTTTTATGCCGAATCGAATCGAACCTAATCTAATTTTTTAAATTCGAATTCGAATCGAATCTATGAAATATCACTCGAATTCTAATCGAATCGAAACGAATGAAATCGAATCGAATCATTAAAAAATTTAACATGACTGTTAAACATGCAAATAATAATGGAAGATTTTAATATGAAAAAAATATATTAATATCATCTTGATCT
Source organism: Harpegnathos saltator (assembly GCF_003227715.2). NCBI lineage: Eukaryota > Metazoa > Arthropoda > Insecta > Hymenoptera > Formicidae > Harpegnathos > Harpegnathos saltator. The sequence goes on from NW_020229915.1 coordinate 584,182, forward strand.
TGCAATATCACCTTAAAGTAAAATATATATTTAAAATAATTTATAATTAAATTATTAATTATAAGTTAAGTTAATTGCAAGTTAATAGGTAAACATACAGGCCCAGATGACCCGTTATGTAGCTGATGCACGCAAACGATAATGTATTTGATTCCTATTCGAATTATTTGGATTCGATTCGTAGGGATTCGGATTCGAATCGAATCGAATTACATTAGATTCGAATTCGAATAGTTCGCACATCTCTATTAAAAGTATGTCACAGAAAATATTTTTGCGCAGTTATATTATATCTATTTTGATTTCCGAACGCAGTCAATGTAAAATATTTGTTACCCTACTCGATACGTTTCAGGTAAAAATTAAATTAATTAATTTGTCATTCCGTACCACTAACAGCACCGTGCAAACCGTATATAATTGTAATATATGAATAAAGATAATGTTCCAAATCCTTGCGTAGAAAAGCAACCCCAGACACGCACCTTTATCGGGTGTTTCACAGTCATCACCAGACATAAGTCCTATTGAACATGTTTGGGGATTAATGGAGATGAAGTTACGTTTGTAGTGTGTGCATTTGATTCACATTGGACCGCCGAATTCCACGTGTGGCTTTTTGGTTTATGGAATACACCAACACGAGCATATTTACAATGCGGTTAATTCATCACTCGCTGCTACTCATCCATTCGAACCCCTTCATTAGTTATCCAGTTGCATAACAAACGCACTTTCTGACTGAAAGAAAGATTAAGGAGCAACAATTTCGACACACTGACACTTTTTGCATTTCTGGTCTTCTTGAGATAAGAATGTTACAATCATGAGTGGAAGAATGTCTTTCTTAAAGTTAATCTAGTTTTCTGCTTCGTTGTAGAATTTCACAGAAATCTCAAAATCAAATTAGTCTTTTTTTCAAGATTCATATATACCAAACTCAAATTATTCTTCTCTTCAAAACACATATCTACGTAACATAAGTTTTTACAAATAATACTTATAACTACAATATAATAAAACTTTACAAAAAGAAACGCTATTCTTCTCAAGTTCACACAGGTCGAACGTGATACATGTCGCGGAAGACGCATAATGCTGGTGCTTACATTGCTGACGTTTGGTGCGCGCATTATAATATTTACGAAGCGACTTGATACGGATTATAAATGAAAAGCTCCAGAGAAATTTCTTTAATGATATTTAACAAAGCATATGTTCGTTATATTTTCAGAGACAATTCCGTTTGAAGATTCCTAAGACATATAAGAAATATAAATAAATATATAATAATACATAAATATAACAGCATAATATCAGGTGTAGTAAAAAGAAATCCATTATTTTTGCATGAAATTGAAGATTTTAATTACCATAGTTAGAATGATCCGATTTAGGTCAAATATGCGCCGTTTTGTTCGATAACTCGTTGCCAGTTTGAAGGTAATTTCATTATGCCTCTCTCATAGAAGTCCTCGTCCCTATTGGCAAAAGATTGAGACAGTCGATTTTCACAAGCCTCTCTTGAAACGAATTTTTCACCAGCAAAATTGTTCGCCATGGACAGGAACAGATGGTAATCACTTGGTGCCAGGTCCGGACTATAAGGTGGATGCATAAGAACCTCCCAACCAAGCTCCCGAAACTTCTGGCGAGTCACTATCGATGTGTGTGGCCTGGTGTTGTCCTGATGGAACACAATTCCTCTCCTATTGGCCAAAGCTGGCCGCTTCTGGGCGATTGCTTCCTTCAGACGGTCCAATTGTTGACAGTACAGTTCCGAGTTAAGAGTTTTGCCGGAGGGGAGCAGCTCATAGTAAATAATTCCCTGCCAATCCCACCAAACACACAGCAAAACCTTCCTGGCCGTCAACCCTGGCGTGGCCACCGTTTCCGCCGGCTCACCGCGATTCGACCACGATCGTTTTCGCTTGACGTTGTCGTAAGTGATCCACTTTTCATCACCAGTGACCAACCGCTTCTGAAATGGGTCGATTTGGTTGCGATTCAGCAGCGATTCGCAGATGGAAATTCGGTCCATGAGGTTTTTTTTCGTTAACTCGTGTGGCACCCATACATCGAGCTTCTTTTTGTATCCAGCCTTATTCAAATGGTTCCAAACGGTTTTTTGTGCAATCTTTAGCTCTTGGGCAATCGAAACAGTGTTTACATGACGGTCAGACTCGACAATGTCCATGATTTTATCGATATTTTCGACAATTGGCCTTCCAGTGCGTGGTGCATCTTTGACATCGAAATTACCGGAACGGAATCGACGAAACCAAAATTGCGCGTGATTGGCTGTTACAGTATCAGGACCATAAACACTATTCACATTTTCAGCCGCCTGGCTTGCGTTTTCGCCTTTATCGAAGAAAAACTGTAAAATATAGCGCCGTACGATATAACTGTAAAATATAATTTTCTCTTTGCTAGTGTCCATCTTTGACGCGCGCTCAAACAAAACTGAGTCAACTAATCACAAAACTTTTTTTAGTACAAAAGCCACAAAGTTTAGTTTTTTAGTCACAAAAGTTTTTTTAATACGAAATCTCATCTTTCTAACGCCATCTAGTGGAACCCGATCGGACTTATATAACGCGAGATACAGATAACTAAAGCCATCTATTGGAAAAATAATGGATTTTTTTTTAATACACCTGATATGTAGATATCTCCTTGGCGTTCTCCGAACAGTCACTAAGTGTACGCGTAAACTGTGAAAGCAGAATTTTGTTAGACCCTCTAACAGGTAACTATTTTCGCACGTTATTTCATCATCAATATTACAAATAACGCGTTTCTGTAAATACCCATTATATCAAAGTATTGGCATATATTCAACAGCAGAATTTCGTTATCTCATCAACAAGGGGCCAATAACATCGGCATGTCTGATATACCACCGCTTTTTTCACCACAATCGCTTCTTTCATCATGTAGAATTTCTCCAACAATTCACCCTCTCGTAACTTCTTCAATCCAAATATTTGTCATTGGTGCAAAGGATATCCAGGAGAACATGGGAAAGAAAACAACATATGTCTCTCGTGCAACATGATTCTTTACTGTAGCCGTGATCATGAATTATTCAGTAAAGACAATCATCAAGAAATCTGCGGAATTTTACAAACACTTTTACATAATCATCCGGAATTTTGGAAAACCCACAATTTCAATCAAGAGGAATGGATCAAATCGAGAAAAAATCTCTTAAATTTAGTCAAAAGGAATTTGCAACGTGATATGATGCCGCATGAAATGCAGATGATTATATTCGCTAAATCGTGTTTTGTTTGTCATGAACAGCGTAACCTGCAAACTTGTACGAGGTGTTATTGCCTGAACTATTGTTCGAAACATGAAGAATTTTTGACATATCATCACAGTACAAATTGCACCAAATTGAAGTCGTGTCATGAGATAGACCGTTATATTTATTGCATGACATTATCTCAATGTAAATATAAATTCTGTGGGATTACTGCCTTCCAAATTAAAAAGCTTAAAGTTGTTAATATACAACAATTTTTGGAAAGATTTGCATATACTAACAATCTGGCTTTACAACAATTCTGTTCTGATTACCTATCAGGACCGTTGACATTGTATTATGGAATAATGAATCAGGATCTATATATAAATGATTTACACTATGCTGTTCATATAATAGTCGCAAATGTTTTGGATGCACATTATGTACTACTCTGGGAAATTATGTTGCATTTTTGCTCTAGGAGAATGAAGCATTTAAAAGTTATATTGATAGGGTCAAAAATACAAACCGAAGAACGTAGAAATGTCGAAGTATGTTCCGAATGTTATAGACGTAAAAGCCAGTTCGAGTTTGAAAGTTATCGCATGGTTTTTCGCGACTATGCTAATATAATACTTTCAAGTCATCCACCAAATGTAATTATAGCGTTTGAAGCAGATATTAGTAAGTGGGATTTACGAACTGACATAATTTTAAAGTTAAAAAGACAATCTTGCCCCTTCATTGTAACCACCGCCTCGCGCTCCAAATGCGAACGAAACATACGCATATTAAGAGAAGTACTGCGTCTACAAGTAGATCTAACTCCTACCGAAAATAAATTTAGTTCTCTTAAGGCATACAGAAATTGCGTGGACGATGACGTGTTATATCGCAATAAGTTTTTATTTATCATTAGGAATTTAAGTTATTTATTAGGATTATATATTGATCCAAATACTACAGAATCCTCATGCTTGTAAAACTCCTGCCAGATTAAATTTTTAAAGATGAATATGATTAATATATTAAATCTAAAAGTATATTATAGAAAATATTTGTACATTGTGATTTCCGGACGCAGTCAATGTAGATTTGTTACTCTACTCTATTGGACACGTTCGAGATAAAAATTTAATTAATTAATTTGCCATTCCATAGCATTAAAACAGCACAGTGCAAACCGTATGCAATTGTAATATCACCCTATAACATCATTGTAACAATAATGTGAGAGATAATATACAAAATGTTAGGTAATACATACAGATTTACTTGTACGAATAAATTCTGTTTTATAAAATAAATAATACAATGAATTAGAATTATATTTTTTTAAGGTAATAATACCTTCATAATCTTCTTAAAAATATGCATTTAAACCCGCTGCATATCAGAAAAACATCAGACAATAAATTCACAGTATAGACGTAAGACATGAATTTTATTTCCTAAGCTATTGTCATTTTATTTCTTCTTGTACAGTTCTCTTATTTGTGTCTTTGGGTTCTACGTCTATCACGCACGTTAGAAATGTGTTTATTACATTTTTTGTGTTGACAGACATATTGTGCTTTCGTTTCTCAATATTGATAGTTTTAAACAATCGCGAGTCCTACCAGTGTGAGCAGGATGCCTGCAAGATATCACACTTTCATCGAAAGAAAATATTATAGCCTGAAAGATATTGAAATGTTAGTTAACCATTTGGAAATAGTTGGTAAAACCGCTTGTTATTCTTTTCTTCTCCTGCTCCCTCTCGCCTCTCTTTCTCTCTCTTTTTCTCTTCCCGCACATTTTCTCCTCCTGTATTCCAGCATATTCTTCTCTCTCTCACTCTTTTGTTTGCTCACTCGTTTGCTCGCACTTGCTGCTGTCTGCTTCTTCAGCGCGCTCGTAACACCTCTGTTGTCGGAAAAGCGATATGCGATTTCCCCACTCCTGTGTGTCTAGCGTTTCTTATCTTACTTTCTTACTGAATCGAAAACTTCCGTGATTCGGACTTTATCTTAAAATATCTCCATTTAGAGACAATATATATAAAAAAACAAGAACACTTTTCTTCCTACTTTTTAAGGCGAAATCGATCAGGACTAAAAAAATCTCGATTTATTCAGCTGTTGTTGAAATATGAATACCTCATGTCGTTTCAACTCACAGTTTCACATAAATACGTATAAGCACGGCCTGTCTCGCGCCGTTCAAGCGCCGTTCGTTGCGCTAAATTTGGCGCGAGGCACTACCGTACCTCTTGATTGCTTAGGATGTTATTACTTAGGATGAAAATGTGGCAGCCCAATATAATAAGTCGACGAAAAAAAGGGATGGTAATATAGCCTCCTATTAAAATTGATAGAAAAAATTGATTTTGTTCAAAATAACACAAAGTGTTTAGCTGCGAAATTATATATTCATTCAAATTAAACTCTTAAAAGGGGAATAATAATGAATATAACTGCGAATTTTTGACGTGGATGTTGACTTGCTTGTTAAGAAATACAATCTGCCAAAAAGACAGCAGTGCAAACATAATTGCAACAGTGAACTACAGATTAGAATCGACTACTTTGATATAAAAGCCTCGAAAAAGTGACGGTATTTGTTGGCACTCTTATGGAGCCATATTATCAAAATGTCATGCTATTTCATTTAACTTTGCATAACTTGAAAAATATACAGTCGAATAAAATCAAGTCAAGCAACAAACAAAATACTCAAGTGTACACACATTCGTATGACAATATGCTCAAGTTTAAAAATAATGAGGAGACATGTCTAATTAAATGTTAAAATGTACTTTGAAAAACATTTCGAAACACTCGAAAATAAAAATGCGTTATAAAAAGTGCCAGCTATTGTCATTATCGATATATTAGCGTCACTGCATTAACGGCGAAGTACTAAACAAATGATTCCATAAGTAATAACTGGAGTTCGCTATCTGATAACAGAGATACTAAGAGTGGCCATAATATCACCTTCTCTTTTACTTGTTATCTCGATATAATTGATCAGTTGGTCAAGTACGGAATCTACCTAAAATAGGTTAAAGCCTAGCAAGTCTACAACTAGAAACAAGTTTCCAAAATTGATTTGGGAACACGCTTCTAACCTCTTGCGATAGCCCTCCGCCGAAAGAGCGGGAAAGGGAGGAAAATGTTCGAGGGTGAGCGTAATGAGGAACGTCTCCATCAAGCTGCTCGAACGCGGAGTCCCTTTGAGGCGATATCGCATCGCCGCGATCTACTCGGGCGTGACGACTGCAATTGCAGTGCCGCGAGACTGCGACCGCGACCTCATCTGTGCGCGCGCGCAACGCGAATTCTCTCGATTTCAGCGAACGGGTGCCGCGATATCGCGTGGCGCTCCGTTCCAGATTATGTTCCATTGAACCGTAAAAGCCCAGCTTCCGTGTTCCGGCTAACCGTTAAACGTAGCGGTCGTGCGCCGCGCCGCGACGGACAGATGGGCGGAGACCTGCGGATCATAGAAGCAGAGAAAGAAAGCGGCGACCCGTTTCACGAAGCTCGACGGGTTAATGACAGATCGATTCCGCCGGTCTCGCGCGATTCGAGAGATTACCCGATTACGTGATATAGCGGTAGTATATTATAGATCACCGAGTCGAGAGACGCCGAGAGCTGAGAGAGCGAGAGACGACGAAGAAGACGTCGCTACTGATACGTCCTCAATCGTGCCTAATGATTTATTTGGTCGAACGAAGGATTCGAACTAATTGCGCTGTCGCGCAATTAGCTCGAAATTAGTTTGAGCCTCGAGCTCGGCCGGTTCTTCGGAGAACATGCGGTATATGCAGGAAACTACTTGGTTTATATCCGACTAAATTTAATTGGGCAAGTAACAAATTTTTTTCGGGTAGTTTATTCTTGTAGCCAGCACACATCTATAGGTTCTCGGCTATTGTTTGAACATATATCGTGAGCAACAAATTTGAAACTGGGATATCTTAAGAGCAACAAAATCAGACAACATATTAAGAGCGGAATTGGGCGAGCATTAAATTTTTTTCAAGTAATTTACTCTTGCAGCCAGCACAGCTCTGTAAGTCCTCGGCTGTTGTTTAAACATATACCGCGAGCAACAAATTTGAATCCAGGATATCTTAAGAGCAACAAAGTCGGACAACATATTAAGACCGAAATTGGGCAAGCAACAAATTTTTTTCCAGTAGTTTATTCTTGTAGCTAGCACAGCCCTATAAGACCTCGGTTATTGTTTAAACATATACCGCGAGCGATAAATTGGAATGCGAGATATCTTAAGAGCAACAAAGTGAGGCAACATACTGAGGCCGAAATTGGGCGAGCAACAAATTTTTTTCGAGTAGTTTACTCTTGTAGCCAGCACAGCCCTATAAGTTCTCGGCTGTTGTTTAAACATATACCGCGAGTAACAAATTTTTAAATGGGATATCTTATGAGCAACAAAGTCAGGCAACATACTGAGACCGAAATTGGGCAAGCAACAAATTTTTTCGAGTAGTTTACTCTTGTAGCCAGCACAGCCCTATAAGTCCTCGCCTGTTGTTTAAACATATACCGCGAGCAACAAATTTGAAATTGGGATATCTTAAGAGTAACAAAGTCAGGCAACATACTGAGACCGAAATTGGGCGAGCAACAAATTTTTTTCGAATAGTTTACTCTTGTAGCCGGCACACGTCTCTAGGTCCCCGGCACTGTGTTTTTTCGAAATGGCTGGAGCAACAAAATCGAGAATAGAGCAAAAAATTAGCAACAAAGTCATAGTTTAAAAATATGTGTTCGTTTTTCATTTTTTATTTTTTTTTCGAGGGGCTGTGCTAACTTTAATGTTAAGCTAGCACAGCCCCTGTTTTCTTGGAAATGGCTGGAGCAACAAAATCGGGAATAGAGCAACAAATTAGCAACAAAAGAACACTAAATTTCTGTGCTAGTCCCATGCAATTGTGCTGAAAGGGCTATGCCAGCTTAATAGACGTGCGTCCATGTCTACATGTACGATAATATTTTCGAATTGCTTAGCTTTTCCCAGCATTTGTGCCTCTTGGTATATATGTTTACATATTCGTAATAACATACATATACACGTATATTGTTATTACGAGTACAACTTATAACTATAATAAAACTCTGCAACACTTTTTTACTGTACAAAAGAAGTGATATATTAGAACAGTAACGCCAACTGAGAAACCTAACATATATATGGTATATATATGATTATTGTATATTTAACTTAATATTTTTAGAAATCTCAAATTCAAATTATTTTCTTTTTTAAGATATATATTATGTACATAACATAAGTTTTTATAATATATGTACATAAATTTTTAAAAGTAAAAATTATATCGTTATAAAAATTATAACGCAAGTAGTGCAGGTAATACGCGAATTAGGTGAAGATAATTTACAAGTATAAATTAATGACATTTACATATTAATGGTGTATATACGTGACGTATATACAATTTTTACAAATAAAATTTATATAAAACTTACCTTTTTAAAAAAAAAGGTGAAAAAAAAGCGCCAAGTAGAAGCGCAACACGTATTGTGTTATTTTTAGAAATTTTAAACTCAAATCATTTTTTTAAGGCATATATGTGTACATAACATAAGTTTTTACAAGTAAAACTTATAACTATAATAAAACTCTACAACACTATTCTACTGTACAAAAGAAGTGATATATTAGAACAGTAGCGCCAATTGAGAAACCTAACATATATATATGATTATTGTATACTTAATATTTTCAGAAATCTCAAATTCTAATTTCCTATTCTATTTCCTTTTTTAAGATATATATTATGTACATAACATAAGTTTTTACAAATAAAACTTATCAAATTATTTTTCTTTCAAGATATATATGTACATAAGCATTTAAAAGTAAAAATTATATAGTATTATAAAAATTTAACACGTTTATTAATAGTGTCCAATATTTAAAAACGAATATCTTTTTAAAGGTTATTGTTATTCAAGAAAAACCTAGCTACAAAAAATGTCTATGGCATAAATTTTTACAAGTAAAATTTATCATTATTTATTAGAACTGAGTTATATGGTTATTTTACTTGTTATTGTAACAAATTAATTATTATAACAATGCAATAAAAAACATTTAATACAAATAATCTTGGCGCGGCTGCACCAAAAACTATATCGAACTAAAACTTGTTTAATACATACATGACAGCATTTTTATTATAATAAAATATACTTATAAATTCTCTCTATACATATACGGCGTAATGTTCTATTTAAGTTTATATAGTATTATATTATAGTATTATATATATACAATAAATTATAAACCTTCACTATAGAATATAGATATCGAATGTGAATATATTTTACATATTTTGATATTTTTTTATTCAAAGATGTTATTCTTATTATAATCGACGAAATGTCAATGATATCTAATTTGACTTTTATGTACATACATCTTCGATATAGTTTTTGGTGCAGCCGCGCCAAGATTATTTGTATTAAATATTTTTTATTGCATTGTTATAATATTTAATTTGTTACAATAACAAGTAAAATAACCATATAACTCAGTGTTCTAATAAATAATGATAAATTTTACTTGTAAAAATTTATGCTATAGACATTTTTTGTAGCTAGGTTTTTCTTGAATAACAATAACCTTTAAAAAGATATTCTTTTTTAAATATTGGACACTATTAATAAACGTGTTAAATTTTTATAATACTATATAATTTTTACTTTTAAATGCTTATGTACATATATATCTTGAAAGAAAAATAATTTGATAAGTTTTATTTGTAAAAACTTATGTTATGTACATAATATATATCTTAAAAAAGGAAATAGAATAGGAAATTAGAATTTGAGATTTCTGAAAATATTAAGTATACAATAATCATATATATATGTTAGGTTTCTCAATTGGCGCTACTGTTCTAATATATCACTTCTTTTGTACAGTAGAATAGTGTTGTAGAGTTTTATTATATTTCAATCCTACATTCAAAAATTATTTAGATAGCCCAGAACTTTTGATAGGCACTGTATATTAGCGAACCAAGATACATATGTATGTGTGATTCTATGGTTGCCTTTAGATTTTTAACGAAATATTATAATGGTTAATTTCCAAATAGCAAGATAGTTTAAAACAAATTCAAAGAAATCCAATGTCACGTTGATTTTACGGTTATTTTTATTGACTATCAAGGGAAAAGGATAATTAACTGTAGCTTGTTTAAATCTGATAATGCAAGAGACATATTAGATACAACAAATAAGAATCCCGACAAGGAGCCGATCAACTAAACCTTATCATATGATATATTAGATTGTTACATTAAGGTCCTAATATGGATTCAATCATTATAATCTTATAAAGGTCTTCCTCAATATTGTCATCGGGATATTATAATAGACATTATTATAAACGCCGCTTCTTCTAAATTTTAGACGCTAGCAAATAAAAATCGAACATCTAAAGTTTTTACCAGTGAATTCGCTGGCGAATTAACAAGCTTGCTTACAGCGAATAAAAGCAGCACTATATATAAATTACTATTTACGCATCGCGATACCCGGCTCTCTTACGATATTTCCACGATGTTATAAGCTGAAATCTTGATTTTATATTAATCTTACAAGTTTCGTTAACACTTTGATGGTCGCTGACACTACATTGACGTCATCTAGTTCAAACGATCTAGTTCAAACGATTGAAGAACTAGAGCATTCTAAAGATGAAAAATGTCAATAATGTTGCATATAACGAGCAGCAAAATGATCTATTTTTTGCATCAGAAGTGCAAAAGGAGATAAAAGTCATATTTTTTAGAATATTTTATAAAAAAAATATTTCGGTGTTGGCTTGTTGCACAGCTACATATTATCCGTTTCCATAAATTTAATTTTCGATCGTGATTTACAGATTTTTCGTCGTAACTGTCAAAATAAAAGGCAGAATGGAAACTTTTCTGAAGATGAATATACCGACATACATGTCTCGATTATAAAAATATGTACGTAATACATGGAATATTACGCAATAAATATAATGCAATTTAAAAATAAATCTATTACATAAATACATAAATAAAATGAAACAAAGTTTCTTAACTATACATATGTAGTATGTAGTTGATTCATTAGTTGATTCTTTTATTTTTCAAATATTTAGTTAGAGTTTTTCTATACACGTAGAAAAAATCATTTCTTGTCAATTATCGAAAAAAAGGGCCGACCACTGGTGAAAGTCACTCACACAACTACCCGGTCTGTATAGTGTTGATATCCGAAAACAAAATTGCGTGTTCCCGATGAATATTCGGACGACTTTATTCCCCCCCCCCTCTCTCTTTCTAGCTCAAATGTGATTCGCGAAAACTCGCCACATTGCAAAAGTGGTGTATTCGCGACGCAGTGGTGAGTATTCGAACGACTTCTATCTTTCTTCCTTCTCCTTCCTGCTCTCGCTCGAGCGAGATCCGCGAAAATCAGGAAAGGAATTCCGTACGGCGGCGGGCGCGCCATTATCAACCGTTAGAACTTTTATAACCTCGATCGTGCAACACGATGACGATTCCGAGCGCGCCACACCTCTGCCACGGACCTGCCGCCGCGCCGCCGTGCAAGAGATAGAAAGAGCTCAACAAGGTCAGAGTCAGCGACCACATGCTCGATCTTCAGATTCCGACGCATTTTCATGGGTTCGGCTCGCACGACGCGATGAAGATAGCCCGCTATAAGGGATGAGCCGGCGGGCACCGTTGTCTCGGCCGTGCTTTAGAAGGCCAGCCGGAATAGTGATACGGGAATTAGATTGCGAGCTAAGTGCCAGATGTAAACACACCGAGACAGGATCGTTAGTTTCCTGATATCGTCGTGTCGCGGCCGATCAAGTGCTTGCGCGAAAGTGATTCTCGCGTCGACGACGTCTCGCGCATCGACGAAAGTTCAGGTCCCTTCAGGTTCTGCTATTTTCTCAGTAAAAACTCCGTTTTCGCTCACCGGGAATTGCCAATTTCAACTTTTGACGTTAACGTTATTGCTTGAAAAAACCACTTCCCAGTGATGAGGTCTTGTTTAACGTAAAGTGTTAACGGTCAATGTCTTCCATAATTTTTTATTTTTTAACATGTCTAAAGTTGAACTTACGAAGGTTGATTGAAAAGTTTTCGACCTAACCAAAAAAGAGCAAGATTTCAGTCAAATTTCAATATTTGTCCGATAGATGAAAGTTAAAGAAACACAAAAAGCTAAGTCTGTTGTCATTCTAGTTCATTTATTTCTGACAGCCTTTCAAAGTTACAATTTATCAACAATGGAGAAGTTGGAGTATCGCATTGTGATAAAATTCCTTCAGTTGAAAGGGAAAACTACAGAAATTAAAGCTGAATTAGATTCAGTGTACGGAGATGCTGCTCCTTCATTTACAGCCGTGAGAAAACTTGGGCTGCTGAGTTCAACCGTGGCAGAACGAACATTTCGACGAGAAACGCTCTGGACGACCAAAAATCGCAACAACGGATGAAATGATCGATTATGTTCATCAAATCGTGATGGTCGACCGTCGATTAACTTTAAAAGAGGTAACAGAAGTTGCTAGTATCTTATATAAACGGATGCATAATATTTTACACGAGGAAAGAAAGTTATGAAAAAGATATTAGGTAGAGAATTAGATATGAAAGAACTGAGCGCACGTTGGATGCTGCGTTTGCTTACTGTTGATCAAAAACGACATCGGTTGGACATTTCAGGATTTCAGGATTCAGGATTGTGTTTCGAGCGTTTCAAGCGCAATAAGAAGGATTTTTTTTTACGGCGTTTTATTACTGTCGACGAAACTTGGATCCACCACTTCGGAGGCAAAAGAACAGTCAAAGCAATGAACTGCAAAGGACGAACCAACTCCGAAGAAGCAGAAAGCAGTTCCATCGGCTGGCAACGTGATGGCCAGTTTTCTGAGATTTCTATGGGATAATTTTTGTGGATTATTTGGAAAAAGGGAAAACAATCACCGAAGAATATTATGCCGGGTTATTACAACCGGGTTTGGACGTGGTAATCAAGAATAAACGTCCGCATTTGGCCAAAAAGAAAATCCTCTTTCACTAGGACTTTCACTAGGACAGACCGGTTCATAAATCAGCAGTTGCAATGGCGAAATTGTACGAACTGAAGTACGAATTAATTTCACATCCACCGTACTCTCTAGATTTAGCCCCGTACAATTTTTCCTGTTTTCAAATTTTTTTTAATGGCTATCTAGAAAAGAATTGTCATCAGATGCTGAAGTGATAAGTGCCGTTAATGACTATTTCTCGGGTTTAGACAAAAGTATTATACTGAGGGAATGACAGGTCTAGAGAAATGTTGGATCAAGTGTATCGAGTTGAAGGCAGACTTTGCTGAGAAATAAATTTCACTTAGCTTAAAAAAATGTTTTTTTCTTGGTCAAGTCGGAAACTTTTCAATCTATCCGCGTACATATATGTCCTTTCTCGCGAGTTTTTTTCGCTCAAATCGCGCTGTCGACGACAGTATAAGTCAGACACGTGTATATCAGTCGCGCGCGCATGCGCGCACATGAAAGACGGATAACCGAGTTGACAATTATACGAATTACTATTGGCTCCCGCTAACTGAGTGATCAGATCACGATCGCGATTGCGCCAGGCGAAATTAAAACCCGCGGAACAGAATTTATCGATTGGGCGGGTCGATCGAGACCAGAGCCGCGATAGCTCGCACTCCCTTCATCGTTCCCTCCTCCTCATTCTCTTCGCTGTTTATCCATCCTGGCTCATCGTTTCCGCGCGCGCGCGCACGTGCGCGCAGTGTGAACGAACCCTTAAGCCTCTCTCGGGTGAACGTCTTCGCAAGGACCATCCGGCTCGCCCTAAGCATTCCTTTCAGCTAATTAAGTAAATATTATCTTGGGAATATATTATCTCACCGTTCCCGCTTTCCGAGTTTCCTAGCGAGATCGGAAACGCGAATGTGTGGACCGCGGTGGTACCGTTTTGTGCGATAATACAGGTAGGTTCCTACTACTTTCGGCGACTTCCCGGTGAATTATCCTCCGTAACGATGCTTCGTGGATGACGTTTGTGGCAATCGCGCCGCTGGATCACGCCTCGACGATGATAGTCGCGGTTTCGCGCGGCCGCGATACTACCGTGAAGGTAGTAAGGCTCTCGCGGAAAACGAGAAACGATCGAGTAATTCCGAACCCCGAATGCAAATAAAGCTCGTCGATAAAAAGAGGGAAAATAAATAAGAACGTGTGTGTTAACTTCGTCGGAATAGAATGATCTCATAATACAAACGGATACAGAGGCCTCAGAGGCTCTCAGTACAGAATAGCTGAAACTAATAATTCTAAAACATTTTGCTTCTCTTAATTCAGTTTATTTATTTTGTAAAATAGTAACAATGGCGTATATAATAGGCTATTTATACTATTATTATATTCATTACATTTGATTTTTAATAAAAGAATTTCAGAAGCTCTTCTATTCGGAGATGAAGGGGTTAAAAATATTTTTCAAATATGAAAGGGAGGGAAAAACAACGCATACACGCAGTAAACTATTCGGTTGATATAACTGAATTTCGACAACCGAAATCTTCTTCTGTCCCTCAGGAGACAACCGAAAAAATTTGTTTTACAACATAAAAACAATTCTGTAAGAAGGTTTTTGTTACCTGAGAAATACAGGATATGGCACCTAAAACATGCCACCTGAATAGCTTTCAAAATATGAAAGATAGAAAAATAAAATGTTAAATACAGAAGTTGTAGGGTTTTAAATGACGCATCACATAGCAATACTGGTGTGACCTTGAACAGCGTCATCAAGGTTACGGAAAGGTTACCTTGAACTTTTTAAATAAAAACTCCCACTTTTTATTATATCATCTTTTTCTACCAATCAATTTAAATAACTTTTGTCCGAAACATTTTTTTATTTGCCCAAAATTTTTTGAGATATTTAAGGAAAACTTGGTAACTTTTTCGATATTTCATTTACGGTATTTCGATAACTATTTGATGATATAGTTACACGCCTTCTGAGAGTAGCCGAATACTCTGTTGCGGTAATTATATTTTCGAGAGGGAAAACTTTAGTTCCTTCAATCGAAAGCAATTATTGATATAGGCGGTTCTTCGGTTTGCGAAACAGAATTTTCTGTTACCGAACGTCTGCTGCAGAACAGAGCATTTCTGGTTATAACTACAGAATACTTTACTGCGTGTGGGAGACGAACGATCCGACTTCTTGCAACCCACAACGTACATTACATTTTCAGCTACCTCGTTTCAACTTTCTTCCTTTTTCCAAGACAACTCGGTGTTCGTTATCACCGGCTCGTGCACTTCGTCGTAAAATTAATTGACGTCGCCGCGGCAAAAACGCGAAGAAACGCTATTAGGATCTAGAAGGCTGCGTTGTGCGCTTCTTCCTCTCGCGTCGTTCTTTTTCCGTCCCTCATTTTTCTTCCTCTCCGTGACTGTCGCGACAGGGCCGAGCGAGATCATCGTTCGACCTGGCCGAGCTACGAGCTGCCGTTCGCCGTTTTCGGCGACGCACGCGCGCACGCACGCGTCGGTGAGCTACCGATGCCCATTAATCCCGAGAGATTAATTTGACGTATCGCGGGCCCACGCGCTTACCAGATGATTTTGACTAATAACGTCATTAATAAAGAATACAACGTCTTAAGTAACCGACGCGTTCTCGGGATTAAGCTCGGAGCGTATCTCGCGGCTCGATCGCGTGTTAGTCCATTGCGTAATCGCCAACGAGCGGAATAATCGATAACCAGCAGCAGCACGGCACCTGAGAAAAATTCGCCCGTGAAAAAGAGCGCTCGTGATTATCGGCGCGACACCGATTCTCAGGAACTACCGCGGCGCGCGCTGCATTAATTATAGATGTACAAATGAATAATCCAAACTCTTTTAAGTGGCTAAGAAATTAAGTTTCAAATAATCAAACTTCCCGCTCTTTTACGGTTATATACGGTTGCTATGTAGCTATTAAAAATTATATTTAGTATGTTGGAAGACTCAACATAACCTCAAAAATTGCTCGATACAGTCAAAAATGGCAACAGATAAGGTGCATATCCGATACCGCATTTTTTATGAATTTCAATAAGGAAAAATGTTGCAAGAGCATGCGAATCGATTCGTTCCTTTCTCGGCCAAGGTGTTGTATCGCATAATGTGTGTGCATTTTTGTTTAAAAGCGGCGACTTCAGTCTGAGTCACAAAGAACGTCCTGGAGGTCCTCGGAAGTGCGGCAACAATGATTTGAAGCAACTGCTCGCTGAGAATTCAGCACAAACGCAAAAAGAGCTTGCAGAGGAGTAATGCAACAAACTATTTGCAAACGCCTACACGAGATGGAAAAGATTCAGAAAGAAGGAAAATGGGTTCCGCATGAAGTCACTGAAGCCAAAAAAGATCAACGAGTAGCAGTATGTCTTTCTCTTCTCAATAAGCAGCGTAGAAAGAAGTCTTTCTTCTGAAAAATTGTTACGGACGATGAGAAGTGAATATTCTATGACAATCCGAAATACAGAAAGTCATGGGTAAATCCCGGCGAACCATCAACATCGGTCGCAAAGCCAAAACAGTTCGGAAAGGTGATGATTTCGCTCTACATTTGGTGGGATATGAAAGGCGTGATTTATTATGAGCTATTAAAACCGCATGAAACAATTACTGCGGACGCTACCAACACCAATTAATCCGTTTGAGTCAAGAATTAGAACGAAAATGCCCGTATAATGACAAAGGAGAATGTCTTGTGAAATTGTTGCATGATAACACTAGGCCACATATTGCTTCTACGACAAAAGACATTATAATGAGTCTTGGCTTGGCTTGGGATGTCTTGCACCCAGCATATTCACCAGACATGGTCAGACCTACCGATTACCACTTGTTCCGGTCGATGCTTTGTCCGATACGCACTTGAAATCAGTGGATGAGATCCGAAAAAGGCTTGACGATTTTATCGTGTCCAAAGACACAAGATTTTTCCGACATGGAATCATCAACTGCCTGAAAGATGGCTTAACCCTTTAACGCCTACTGGTAACTGTGATGTTACCAGAAACGCATTTAAGAATCCATAACTTAATAAAAAAAAAGATATTTTCATTTTTTTTGCACCACTGTAAAGGTGAATTCTTCTTCTAAAAAATGGTATATAGATTGTATGTAGATTCGGTTTAGTCTGTTTTTAGCTCAGTTTTAATGATAACATGTTTTGTCAAATTCCAAGTAGGCATAGTTAGCATTGTTACTGACATCTAGAAGTGCACTATAAATGAATAGATTGGTATCTGTTATAATTTTATACATTTGGAAGCTTTCTCAGATGCAAAATGTGAAATTAAAAGAATACAGAAATTCAAAATGGCGAATCCAATATGGTGGGCACGAAAATCAAGAAATCAAGCTATTTTCGTGAAACCTGGTGACCTACAGTTTTTTATGCGGTGAAAAATGAAGGGATTGAGTATCTAAATGGTGATCTATAAGATATTCTTCTGAAATAGTAAACTTGACGCTCTGAATGATAAATTTCACTCACAAATATAGTAAAGTTTCAGCTGAAAAATGTCAAGCTGACTATCAGAGTTATGTCGTGTAGATTACCCTTCATTTTTCTCTGTATAGGTTGTTCATTTCGTACATGCTTTTAGGATCCAAGTCATATTTACCAATAAACAAAAAACGAACGATAAAAACAAACCAAACTAACGAAACCAACAAACGAAAATTGGAAACTTCATATATTCATTTCTTCAGAAGGTAGTTTTTCGTAGATATAAAATTCTGATATTTTTCTTTATTATCACTACTTATAGTCTCAGTTCAAAAAAATTTTAATTTTATTCTTAAAACACTTATAAAAAGGTCGGGCGTTAAAGGGTTATAAGGGCGTTAAAAAGTTATATATAGTTATATAGAAAACAACGGCGAATACTTTGACAAATTTGCTTTAATATTTTCTTTTAAGATAAACCTTGGATTGAAGCTGAAAAATTTGGATCTAAAAATTTGTACACCTAATACGTCACGCTATTTATTTCCGTCCCGGCTCGATCGTTCCTGCGTATCAATTCCGGTATCTGATAAAATTACACGAATGGAACGCACCTCGTGCGCTGTATACACCTGTGTATGTGTGCGTATGTATACGCGAGAATAAAATGTTAGAGCGGGACTCGAGGAAATTGCGAAAAGCCGTAATGCGAAATTTCACACAACCGAGCGGCGCAACAGCGACAGCGACAACGACAGAGACAGCGACAGCGGCAGCAATAGCAGCGCACCCGAGGCTCGCGAGCGCGAGCAATAGCGCTCGCGCGCTTAAAAATTTATACGTGTCACACGCTAAATGACAGAGAATACGAGAACTATATTTCAAGCATAGAAATCCCGCATTCATCTCGGAAGGTGCCATTAATCCCGGCTGCGGTCGCGCCGCCGCCATATTGTAAATGCAAGCCGTCGCGCGTTTACATTAACCCTGAGATACTACGGGATTTTTATCTACGAGGAGGTCGCCCGGCTGTGCCTGACGCGACGTTTCGCTCCTGCAAATGCGTTCGAGAGATCATTCGCCGAGGATAATAATATCGCGATCGCGCGAAACGGTACTTTGACACATTAGCGACCGGTGTCCCGTTTGTGGGACGCGGTTTTTTTCGCGGTTGAATGAAACCCGTCATTTGACTAATATATAATCTTACTCTTGTTTTCAGCATTTTTAACTTCCCCGTTGTGTGTTTATAACATGAAGCTTGTTTTAATATCAGTGAAAAGTCCTTCTAACGAATAAGCAGACTATTTTCTTTTCATTGAATAAAAAATGTGAAATAATCATACTGGAATAGTTATACAATTTTCTCTTAATAAACTAATTCGGCCTAATACCGAAAATAATTTCTCTCATTCTGACTTATTGCACTAGTATGCACCAGTTCAAAAGTTCTTGGAGAAAGCACAGACCTGCTCATTGCAGCTGTTAATGATTCTTCAAATGAAGATTTTATTGTACCCTTATGTACCTCCATTACATGCAAAACCTATCTGGTTTCTGAGAAGCATGATGATGATAATATACTGTTATTTCATGTGGCATAATTGATTAATATTGATAAAGTAAAAACTGCAGATTATCTATAATAATAACCTAACAATATGTCCCTTCTTTTCAGATACACTGCCTGAACTGGTGTGAACTGTTGTGTAAATTTAGAGTTTGTTCTTTATAGCTACACTGCTGAACTAGTGCAATAAATTAGAATGAGAAAAAATATACTTGTCTCATTTATTGCACAAACTTATTGCACTAGCTCAGCGGTGCAGCTGTAAAGAACAGACCCTTAGCCTTCGCAATGTACTGAACTGCTTGTACTAACTCCAGACCTACAGTTTATTCTTTTTAGCTGCACTGCTGAACTGGTGCAGCTAAAAAGAACAGATCACTGGCGCAAGCAATACAGTGAACTGTCGCACCAAGTTCTGCTGCACCGGTGTGGTAAGAACAGTAACATCTGACGTCACTTGTGCTAGAAAGAACGTTTCAGCGTACACTCCTCGAACTAGTACAGAAAGTTCAGCTGGAAAGAACAAACACGATATTACCTCCTTCCTTCCGCAGCGGAACGCGAGTTGCGAAACGTCGGGATCGCGTGACGTTCGTAATGTACGCGCGGGGGGACACGTGCCTGTGTGTGTGTGTGTGTGTGTGCATGTGTGCATGTGTACATATCCCTCAGGCCTAAACGCGACGTGCACGCATATATCCCCGCGGTACCTAAACGGCGACTTCCTCGTGAGATAAAACGTCGCGGTACGGGACATACGCCCTGCCTCCCCCCTCCGCCGCTCCCTAATGTACATTGCCCCCACATCGACTTCCTCGTTCCCCTCGTCGTTATCGCGAGGCAACCGAGTTGACACCGGACGAGCATTACGTAAGGCGTACACGAGCCGCGGATTAAACGCGCATACATATGTGCATATGCGTATGTGTATGTGTGTCTACATAGACACATCCGGTTGGATCCGTGCAAGCGTCGCTCGCGCGTGCTCGCGCGCGCTTTCGCGAGGCACGTCTGCATGCAAATCCGTAGACGCGTATCGGTATTAATATCGAGTGTAGGAAGGCCGGCCGCGGAGCGTCCAGCATCCAGCAGCAACGGCAGCGCCCCGGCAACGGCGACGTCCCGCGCAAAAGGGACAAAAGAACGAGCGGCAAGGATAATCAGACTGCGCGTGCTTGACGTAGCGCGAGCAATGAACAAACGGATCTGACTGCGGCTTGGCGGGATCTCATGATCGGCAGAGCGACGACGGTCGCTCGCCTCGCTTGCGCTCGCTCGCGACGATGCTCTCATCGTCGGACGAGTCCGTGCCGCAATTTGTTTCGTTAAACATCGTGCACGCGCGATCGCTCTCGAGCGATTCGCGAGCGGCCGAGCGAGCGGGAGGGAGCAGATCGCCGGGCTTCGATTTCACCGGCGCGGTGGCCGGCGGATCCTCCCGATTAATAGGAATTAATGAGGCCGCATTCCGGGACGGGAACGGGACGACGTATACGACGACGATCGTCCCCGGCGATGAATCAATAACTCCAGGCTAATGCGCGCGATGGCACCCCTCTCTCCTCCTCCCCACCCGCGTCATATTTCGCGCTCGAGCGTCGTGCGAGTCGCGCCTACGAGATCGCGCGAGGATTTACGATTTTAATTAATAAGGAGGACGAGAGTCCTCTCGAGTCCTGTCGGGAGTAACGGCCGCCGCGGTCGCACCATCGCGCCTGTTGGATAGAGAGCGGGGAGGGGAAGGGGACATGTTCTTCTGCTTCACGAGCGGACCGATTAGAAAATTATGCAAGAGCTCGCTCGGCGTCGATATTATTAATCGGACTTGTACCTCGCGCGGGATCGCGATAAATTCGCGCGGGCGTCCCTCCGACCTGAGATCTCGTGTAATCTCAATTAATTAACGTCGCCGGCCGATTAAAGCGAGAACGCGCGCAAACATCGAACTTCAGCTCCGACTCGCGATAAACGCGAATTCCCATTAACGTGTCTCATTTCGCCGAGTTCCCGCGTCTCTCTCTCTCTCTCTCTCTCTCTCTCTCTCTCTCTCTCTCTCTCTCTCTCTCTCTCTCTCGGCGACACGAAATTAGTCATCTAAACAATCGGACATGGGCAATGGGGAACCGCTCTCCGATGAACGGAAATCGGCCGACTCCGCGCAGAAATCGCGTAGTCGTGGGTGGAAGGAACAAAGGTTTCCTTAATTAATGACGTTCGCGGTCGGCTTAATAACGAAGCTATTATATCGCGATAGCAACGGTTCATTAACATTTATCGGTAACGCAGCTGTTGTCTCGCCCGGCCTATTCTCGATGGCTATCGTTTAATTGGGGTCAGCCGATTAACTCGCGTTTAACGGGGAACACATCGCCGGCGGAAAGAGGGTCACCCGCTTCATCATCGCTCCGATCGTCGTCGATCATCGTCATCGCGATCATTATCCGGTACGCGATACGCCGCGCCTCTTCGCTTCGCTTCGCTTCGCCTCGCGTCGCCTCGTGTCGCGTCGCGGAGCAGCCTCTCGCGCGCGCTCGGTACGTGCGATCGAACGAGGTTAATTGGAAAAGCGACGAGGCAGCGGAGAAAAATCTCCCATCTTCGTCGGTGTGCGCGTTCAGCAAGTGATGCTCGCGAACACTCTTAAGAGGCAATCTGCGTTTATATGTGAACTTAAGGGAATATTTGAAATTAATAAAGAAGGAATATCCAAACACGACTTCGCGTACGAGTGGTGTTTGAAAGTTCGAAATTGTTCGAAATAAAAACAATGTTATTATTTTGTGAAACTGGTATCAAAATTATACTTTGGTTATAAGTTGTTTTGTTTTCAATTTAATTTTGATTAAAATTAAATATTAAAGTTTAGTACGCGACATCGTACGCGAGTAACGTTTACAAATTAACATTGTGCAAGGTAAACATAAAGACGATACAATTATTTTGTGAAACTGGAATTAAAATTGAACTTTAATCATAAGTTGTCTTAATTGCAGTTTAATTTTAATTAAAATTAAACTAAAAGCCTTAGTTTGAGAGAGTTCAATTCGAGTTTGGTTTCAATTTAATTTTATAATATCAAAGTTGTAATAAAGTTATAATATATATTAAAGTTAAATTTTATAATATTAAAATTTAACTAAAATAAAGACAAAAATTATAATATAACTAATTGTATTAAAAAAATCCGTCCCTACAAACGGTGGAAGCAAAATGACCGATAATTCAACCCGCGTCTAAAATTACACTCAGATTTATCGTATTAGCACGTTGAATTAATTCTAGCTTTATTTTGTCAATTTTTTATCTTTATTTTAAAGAAATGGTTAAATTTACATCAATCAAAATATTTTCCGTCGTTAGTGTGTGACTTTTCCCCATCTTTCTGGCAACATAGCGATTCCGCTAGACCAGAACTCGGCAAAATGTGCACGCGACGGCCGATTTTCGACTATCTCCGCCCACCGCTATTCCCTTTACCTCGCCCCTCCGCGCGCTGCCCACAAGCCGCTCGAGCCTCAGGAGAGTGTTTCCAATAGTTTTCACGTCACCCATGAGATACTATTGTTGACGCGTTTTTTTTTAAGTGGTATCCCCAATAGGTCTCTTCATTTTTCAAAAATGAAGTTTATAAAAAATGAAAAGTGTTCTTCTTTAAGCGACGATTCCTTATCACGTCTTATGCGGCTCGCTACATGCAATATCCAAATTGACGTTTCCACTCTTACCAATAAAAGACGCCAAAAATCGAATTGAATATTCTTCATTTAACATATTTTATTTCGCTTCTGTTCAATTAGTTACGGGTTGTTACAGTCATCAGTGGATTAGGCTTACTGGGGATACCACTTAAAAAAAAACGCGTCAACAATAGTACTTCATGGGTGACGTGGAAAACTATTGGAAACACGCTCCTGAGACTCGAGCGGCTTGTAGGCAGCGCGCGGAGCGGCGAGGTAAAGGGAATAACGGTGGCCGGAGATAGTCGAAAATCGGCCGTCGCGTGCACATTTTGCCGAGCTTTGCGCTAGACGATAGAACGATCTGTCTTTCGAAGCGATCCAATCAGACATTCATTTTTGCACATCCCCGTAATTATTTTATGTGTATTTGCCAAAGCATGTTGTATCGATCGAAATAGATGGTAATCAGATGCTGCTAAGTCTGGAGAGTACGCTGAGTACGGAAAGATCTCCTATTCGAGCTCTAACAATGTTTGTTTAATAACTGAAGCAACATGTGCATTATCGTGCAAAAGAATCACTTTACGTCTATTGATGGCTATAACTGGCCTTTCTTGTATCAATTCATCATTCAATTTGTTCAATTGTTGCTGATATCACTTCCCCGTAACTATTTCATTCGGTTTTAGAAGCTCATAGTACACTACATCTTCCATATTCCACCAAATATAGAACATTACTTGACCGTGAATTTTCCGTCGATTTTGGTGTCGATGTTGATGGTTGTCCTGGACCGACTCATGATATTTTTCTCTTTGGATTATCAAAATAAACCTACTTTTCATCTCCAGTTACAATTCGCCATAAAAAACTCTTTTTCTATCTGGCAAGCAAAGACATTCAAACGATTTGCAATGGCATTTTTATTCAATTTATGTGGAACCTATTTGCCTTCCTTTTGAATTCTTTCTATGGCGTGTAGATATTTAGAAATTATTGATTTATCGATGGTGAGTTGTTCAGCCAATTGTTTTTCCGTTTGAGCGGTGTTTTCCTTCAATAATGCTTGCAATCCAGAGTTTTCGAACTTTTTTGGTTGACCAGTAACAGTTTCTTTTGATTAAGCCACTCAAATCGAAATCATCACTTTTTTACAGTTTGGATTAGTAAAATTTACAGTTGGAATATAATGGAGCTTGATCACCGTAAGTTGTAACAAGTACTTCACGAGCTTCAGTCGACATTTTCAAATCAAACAAAAAAGTAATGTCGAAGATACAATTTTGTACGGTTCATTTTAGACGCGTATAAACAATGAAACTATCAGTAACAATAGAGCCCAAACTGTCATATGTCACAGAGAAATGTCAAATCTTTCAGTGTTGGCAGATTTTAACATCCGTACTAATCACTAACTTGTTACTAAAGCCATCTATTGCTAGGCACCATGACTAATTGAACCTCTTAATATATGTGATTGTTCAATAATCAATTGAACTTTTGTAGAATCAACGGACGATGTAACGATAAACGACAACCGATGCGTCGAGAGTCCGCTCTTGAACCAACAACACCAGCGAGGAAAGACCATTTAACTCTGGCGTCCTGGCGGGTGTTCGCTCTTTGGCGGGACCAGATATCTCAACGCGGAAACAATTCAATCGACGCCGGCTGTTAGGATTCGCGCAAACGCGCAGGTGCGACGCCACGTCGAACGCTGTGAAATCATGTAATACACCGGCGCAGAGGGGTGGGAGGGGAGGACACGCACGCCGTGCGCAGCGTAGAAACCGCTAGAGCTTACAAATTCAAATTACCGTGATGAATGACGGTGCGATGACGGGGTGAACGACGAGCGGGGGGTAATGACAAACACGCCGGTCGACGGTAATTCCCCGTGACGCTCCGCCGACCGCGAGAGGGAATCCTCGCGCGACCGTAATAATCGATAATTGATCGAGAGCCGGCCTTCTTCCTCGGACTGGACGCCGCGACCTGAGCGACTCTCTCCACCTGACGGCGGCGGTGGTGACGGTTCGCTCGCCGTCGAAAAGCGCGATCATGCAAATTCGTCGCGCGCGAATGAAACGGACGAATGGAACGGGCAACGATCTTGTGCGAGTTTGCGCGAATCGCGGAATAAATCGTTTCAATTATTTCCCGACCGCGAGACTCCTCAAGGACTCGAATAGCCGGGCCGATCAGAAAATTGGATCTTTCGATCCTGATCCTGATACGCCATTAATTATCAAACCCTCTCTCCCCGCCCCCATTCCGACCTTCCGTCCTTCCGTCTAGGCCGTAGCTCGCGAAAGTCCATTTCACTTTCGTACTGCCGCAGTGAGAGGGTGAGTCTCGTTCGGGCGGCTCATTCGCGAATAATTCGAGAGAATCCGATGGCTGCGGCCGATTACGAGAGACCGAGAGCGGCTGATTTACGCCGGTGTAATTAAACGGATTAGCCACACGGCCGGGACGAAACAAGAACGCGAGCGAGCATCTCGAGAATGTTACTCGTTACCGGAGCGATTTCGCGGGATAAACAGCTCGCTCGAAAAGTCACGCACGCACGCACGCACGCACGCACGCACGCACACCTGCGTGCCGAGATACGATCGGTTTTTAATTTCGCGCTACCCGCGAAAGTCGGATCTCGAAAACGCGCCGCGCCGGGGCAGTCCGCGGTCTTCATTACGGCGCGCCGCGCGCTCCTTCGCTTCGCCCGAGATACCGAGCGATGAACCAATTATCGTGAGACTATATACAGGGTGGATAAAAAGTACCGGGACGGCGAAATACAGTCTGTAAAGTAAGAGCGTGCACGGGTTAATGTGTAGAAAAACTGATTTTTAATGATTTTTAAGTACATGAATTTGTTGTACTCCATGAGAAGAAAAATGTTATACCATTAATAATGAGTCCAGTCACCACCGGCATTGATAATTGCCTGGCATCTCCGAGGCATACTTTCCACTAAATTGACTGCGTATTCGTTCGGGAAAGACCTCCAAATGAGACGAATTTGTCGTGTCAGCTGCTTCAAAGTACACACTCATTTTCCTCAAAGCTTGCGCTTGAGATGTGCCCACACATTTTTAATGGGATTTGCATCTGGCAACTGCGATGGCCAATCAAATGTGACGATGCCAGACTGCTCTTTCCACTCGGTGCAAAGCTTGCTCCGGTGTTTTGGGTCGTTGTCCAGTCCCCGTTTTTTTTTATGAAGCATCATTCAGCAGTCGGCAACAAACACTTCTCATAAATATTAAGCATTTTAACAATTTTTTTTTTCCATATTCGGCGTCACTTTGCCTATCGAGCCACGTTCTGGCAAGTCATCGACATTTTTGATCTTCTTATATTGCTGAACCCACTTAGCAACGAACGATTTTGACTTTCCCATGTATTTAGCAGCCACTGCATATGACATTTCTGGTCCTTTGGGATGGGAACAAAGGAACGCAGCCTCGTAGCGCGATGCGTATGCGGCACTCATGGCGGTTAACGTGTTTCTCAGGTTAGAGTTCGACGTCAATTGAATCTTTTGTGACAAAGCATTCACGACAAAGATTTCATCTATCGGCTCACAAAAGAACTAGGACGATATTTGAAGCCAACTGCCATTTATGCCGTACACGCTCTTACTTTACAGACTGTATCTCGAAAACTAAGTATTTTAGAAAAAAATATTTCAGACAAAAACTGTGTGGTTTCAAGGGGGGGGGGGACATAAAATGACTGTATCATTTTGTTTATAGATGGCGCCACTTTCGAGATATTTGCTGATCATTATTTTTCTTAAATGAAAACCCCATTTTTTATTACATCATTTTTTTCTACCAATTAATTTGAACAACTTTTGTCTGAAACATTCTTTTATTTGCCTAATATGTTTTGAGATATTTAAAGAATAAATCGTTGCAATAGCGCCTTGACGTTTGCTATTTGATGATTTTGAAATTTCCAAGGGTCGATAAGTTAACAATAGTTCACTGTTTATGAGGATATGCGACTGACGATTACTCGGTGAGAAGCGTGCACATGAATGTAAAAGTACGTATAAATTGATGTTTGTTTACATTTCGGGTAAGAGCGAAAAGACTTTTTTAGGGATTCCTTTAACCTCTTGACATGCAAAGATGTCTAAGAGACGTCATTTGTTTCGTATGTCATTTTAGACGTTGACGTCTCTGAGCCGTCAAGAGTTATACGCTGATTATTGTACCCACTTTATTATTGTTCATTAATCTTGTCTATTTATATTGTTTTATGATATTTAGCAATATGAATATTTTGTTTCTTATATAGCTTATATAACTTTAAACTGAACTATATTAATTGGTATGTTAAAGGGTTAAAACATGGTACTCTCTTTACCGATAAATGACAAACAAATTATATCAGAGAATACAAAAGCATAAGAAGCAAGTAAGTCACTTGCTTTAATTAAAATAAATAATAATTCATCACTCCAATGATATTACTTTTTCGATCCATGTTTATTAAGATCTTTTTTCTTCGTTTTGTAAGTACCATCTGTCTTTAAAGTCCTGAACCCATTTTTCTAAAGATCCTGTATAAAATTTGTGGCCAAGTTTGGCTTCTTTTCTTGAAAAAAAAGTTTTTAATACCGATCGGTCTTATTTCGCCGTTTTTGGCGCACTGATTGACGAATATGCAAGTCTCAAAGTGGGCCGACGTGTTTTAGGGAAAATGGCCCATTTACAATTGCTTTTCACTACTATGATATTTATTTTCAAAAATAGAAGATGAAACTATGGTAATGACAAAATTATCTTCAACGAGTCGCAGCGACGTAGTTGTTTCGTTTCGTTGTCAACTGTTTCTATTTCACCCGAAGCTTTCGGGCATTCAGCTGATCCGTTTCTGTTATGCCTGTTATTGGAGAATCCTTTATGGATCCAATTCAATTGCTCAGCTTTTAGTGAATGCACTTGGAATTGTCGCTGTGACTGGCTAATAATCATTTAACATTCTAAATTGACGTTTTTATTTTATGAAAATAAATGATGCCACTTCAATTTTGAATGGGCCATTTTCTCTGGAACGGTACGGCAGTCCACCTTCGGACTTGCATATTCCTTAATTGCATATTCGTAATTAGCGTGCTAAAAATTATAAAGACCAATTTGACAACACACTTTTCTCAATAAAGTGAATTTATAGGTACTTGGCCACACTCTTGGAATCATATTTTATGAGAAATTACAAACCGGTCATTCTTTATGATCGCTCGGTAGCTTCAGTATTAATTGCCTCACACGACGCAAAGCTCATATCGGACTAAATTGATGGTTATGGGTTAGAGATTTGAATTGGACAAATCAATTAATTACGGCCGGCTTATCCGGACTCCATCGGTCAACTTCCAATCTCCGATCCACAACCCTCGATCTGCAATGCCTAGTCTGACGTGGGTTTGAGAGATTGAATGCCGCGGTGGTCACCGATGATAGACATTATGACGCTACCGCGTCTCATTAAATTACGTACTCAAGGTACAAAGTATAATTAATACAAAATACAAAGTATAATTAATCGCACTTGGAAAAGCAGTAATATAGCTTACAAAGAGTCAATGAGAACCGAGGTAAATATATCAGATAAATCTGATGGATTACGCATATTAAATTATATTTAATTACCGAATTTCGATAACTCAATCATTCGAGCTTACGTACGACAAACGGAAGCGCCCAACGTGTTTTGACGAACGGCACTCCACTTACGCGTAATCGTCTTTTCCCCAGAGCTCATCTTAGGACACTTCACACACTCTTATCTACCCACATTCCGACTAGAAATTTTGATCAGGTACGCCTGATATTTATAAGGGCGTAATAGTTAGCGAAATATGGTGAGTTAAATATTGAAAAAGTTATCAAGTTTTCCTTAAATGTCTCAAAAAATATTAGGCAAATAAAAAAGTGTTCCAGACAAAAGTTGTTTAAATTAATTGGTAGAAGAAGAAGATGTAATAAAAAGTTGGGATTTCTATTTAAGAAAAGTAATGATCAGTGAATATGTCGAAAGTGGTGCCATTTGTAAACAAAATAGTTGTTTTATATCCCCCTTGAAATCATACAACTTTTGTCTGAAACATTTTTTCATCGACCTCGAAGATTTCGAGATTTTTCAATGCGAAAGTTAAAATGGGACACCCTATATATCTATTCGACTGTCACTTTTCCCTAGTACCTAACATTAAATGTCAAACTTGTCAACACTGATCGGTTAATCGGAGTTGGACGTACCACGAATAGGTGTGTTTCTTCCTGATACATAAAGACACTGTTATTATAAGTAAATAAATGTTTTATGTTTCTATTAACCTCCAAAATGTTTCACATATCGGAATAATACCTTGCGAATGCGGTTTATTTTGAGTTACAACATGAAACCTGGGCTTGAACGACTAAAAAAACATCGTATTTAATCTAAAAATTCATTACCGAGATGACGTATGCTCAACTATTCCTTGACATATGACCATCTAACCTGGAGACCTGACCATCTATCCCTCACAGAATATTTTTAATATTTCGTTATTATTAGCGTCCCATGAATTTTTTTTCACAGAAACTTTTTTGTACCTTAAACATTATCCTCTACTGGATATGTTAATATGTTGTTGACTGTTTATTGCATTAACACAAATTTGTTACTTTCAATTAAAAAAACTATGTCCATCCCGGACTTATCCTAACAACCTAGTGTATTATATAATAAGGTATAGTTGATCGGCTCCTTGTCGGGATTCTTATACATTGTACCTAATATGTAACTCGCACTATCAGATTTTAACAAGTTACAATTAATTAGTCTTCCCATAACAGTCAGTAAAAATAGCCGTGAAATTAACGTGACGTTGGGTTTCTTTGAATTTGTTTCAAACTATTTTGCTATTTGGAGATTAATCATTATAATATTTCATTAAAAATCTAAAAACAACCATAGAATCACACACACACACACACACACCCTGTTTGGCTAATATACATTGGCCCATATTCAGAACGTGCTTATAACTATGTTAGCGCGCTGTTAACCAATGAAACCAATGAAAAGCCACGCCAATATGCCTTCTGATTGGTTAACAGCGCACTAACATAATTATAAGCACGTTCTGAATATGGGATTGTATCAGTCGTCGCATATCTAATGTTGTTACGTTATTCGATATTAATATACAATAATGTTCTGTAAAAACTCTATAAGAATATAACCATCAATCGTAAGGATATCGTCAGAGTTACTGAGGCTGCGCGCCGCTCAATCACTAAGATTAAGCAACATCTAGCGCGGTCAAGACAATGAGAAATGTGACCGTTCGCGTCGATTGGAATCGAAGTGCCAGAAAGAATACGCGACGTTTCGCGGAGTGTATAGCAATTCTTCGGTTCTCTAGCGACCGCGAGACATAAGAAAATTGGGGGTAATTTCTATTATAAACATACATGACATTGACGTTCCATGAGTAATTAATTCAGCATTGAAACGATAATGAAATAACGGTCGAAGACAGGTCTATATTTATACGCTTTCGACGTCGAATCAATCCGAATACCAATATTGGCTTTTCGATGTTGATTCAACGTCGTATGGACCAAATATTTCTGATTGAGCAGAAGCCTTAATCTGTAATAAAACGTAAAAAGAATTCAAAAAGTAACTTAAGGTCCTGATATCCACACTGCGTTGATGACTTACTAGAACCCGATAGTATTACCTTATTCAGGACTTGACAACTAAATGAAGTGAACCTAATTAGGACTAAGGGATAAATTTCTAGCCGGGATAACGCGAGCTTTCGAAACCATCGACGGCTGACGTAAATCTCCGCGCGACGCGCGACAGATCGTGCAGCGCCGCGGGAGAACAGGATGAAAGGGCGCGCGACGTCTCTTTCTCTCTGTCCATCGGGATGAACTCACGAACTTCGGCAGGGATAGCAGACTCCTTCATTTACGTGACCCCTGGGATATTCACGCGGCCGCCGCCGCCGCCGCGCCACGAGGAGGAGGTCTTATCCCGCAGGCAATTACGCGGGTACACCGCCGTAGGGGCAAAACCGGCATCCATTATTTTTAACCTCGCGACTAAGAGAGACGCGCGCGCGCGAGTGCGCGCACGGAGAGGCGGTTGCTTACCTCGGATTCAATTCCGCGCTCTCGCGCAGACGAGCGCAGGGTGGAGGCGTAATGCCTGGCCGCGCGCGCGCGGCCAGTTTCCCGGCGTTGGCCGAAGACAGGTAAGAGCGGGCTTTGTTTCGAAAGCAATCGGTCTTCCGCGGGATCTCCCACGACCGCGGGCCCCGCCGACGATTCATGACAGAACAAATTACAGATCGGCAGAAAAAGACCATCAGCGGCTCGTTCGCGGCTGCGCTAGTCGTCCGTTCGTCCGTTCGTTCGTTCGTTCGTAAGCTCCGCCGCTGCGAATCTACCCCTGCGCGCCGGCCATCGCAGCTCTGTGTGTGTGTGTGAGAGAGAGAGAGAGAGAGAGAGAGAGAGAGGAGGAGGGGGGGAGAAAACAACGCGTGATACAAAGTCGTGAGGGCAAATTAATGGCGGCCATAATTTCGGCCGATAGTCGGGATGATGATGTATCGGTGCTAAATGCAACGGCGGAGTCGCCACACCGCGATTATTCACGGAACGTTAGCCCGATCTCTCAATCGCGACAAGGACGCTGCGCCGGCGGGAAAGCACTGAAAAAGCGCCGTGCGCGTCCGATTGGGGAGGCATGACGCGCGAGGGGTGGCTCTCGTCTTATTTATTGGATGGCGAGGAATCCCTTATCTTGGAGAATGGAGATCTTGTGGAACCCAAATTTATCAAATTTGTTGTATTTGAATGGTTTTCAGAATTTGTGATTTATTCATTATTTTTTCAAACTTCTTTTCAATATTTTTGAATTTTTTGGTTAATTTTTGGTTTCTTTTTTCTTGGTGTTCTTTTGGGCAGATAATTCTGTTTGTTTGGAGCGATTTTTGGGATGGTTGGGATGATAGAAAAAATCTGAAGCGGGATGTACTTTTTTATATACTACTTGCATTCATCTGGTGAAAAAGATTAATAATCGAGCGATATATACGTATGTAGTAAAATCCATTTAAATAATGGTAAAAGATCCACTTATTTCGTTAGGAAAATTAATAATTAGCTTAATGATACTCGAAATTAACACATTATATCCGATAGCACTCGAGTAGTCGAAACTGACACACTACTAATCCACAAATTCGATCGAAGTAAGTGAAACTTAATTTTGTTCAATTAGGAAAAAAAAAATCTATTTCGTTTTTCAGAAAATTAAATAATCAAGTAACATCTGAAATAACGGCGGGATAATTAACGCCGTGATTATTCACCGAATGTTAGCCCATTATCTCTCAATCGCGACAAGGATGCTGCACCGGTGGAAAAACGCTGAAAAATGCTTCCGACTGAAGAGGCATATTGCGTGGCTCTCGTCTTATTTATTTATTTATTTATTTTTATTGGACTTATTTATTTATTGAACAGCGAGGAAAAATGCATTCATTTGATTAAAAAGATTAATAATCGAATAATATAAAGTAAAATCTGTTATGTAACGGTAAAGTCCATTGGTTTCGTCCATCTGGTTACAATAAATAATTATTAAGTAATACATGTATATAATAAAATGCATTTAATGATAGAAAAATTCACTTGTTTCATTGGGAAAATTAATAATTGGTTAATAGCCGAAATTAACCGCACATATCCAGGCACATCCGAGTAGACGAAATTGACGCCACTAGTTGTGAAATTCAATGGAAATAAACGCAGCTCACTTTTGACTCGAATTAGTAAAGAAAAAAGTCCATTTCGCCCGATAGTTCAACAATCAAGTAACATCTGAGATTAATGGCGAGTCGCTAGCGATTGATCGGAAGTAATAGCGACGACAAGAGAAGGACAAGCGAGAAACGTATGAGTCGGCTGTTGATGTACAGGGTGTAACAGCAACATATAGGTCAGTATGACGAATTGCTTGCCCCTATTCGGACGATAATGCAGAGGTTTCCGAAAAAGTCACTCGTTGACTTTGTTGATAATCATATTTGCCCCGTGTTCCCAGTTATGACAAATGCAACTAACTTTGCGCCGTGTTCGTTATGGCAATTTATCAACCGTTTACCGACAAGAGTCGAGCCTCATTGAATTAAAAAAGATCTTTAAAAAATGAAACTGAGAAATAAATATTACGGGATAAAGCAGAATAAATAAGAGTAATATTTAAAGAGATAAATAATACAACATATTTCCTGATTTCGCATACTTTCGTAATTGTTCTCTCACGTTGGAAAGTTCGATAGAAATTGGAGATTAAGAAGAAAACGATACAGAAATATTTGAAAGTCTTATATACTGTATTTCATCCATGTCTCATTCAAGAAATCGCTTCTGCAATATGAATAGATTACAAACACAATATACATATTGGTTGCAATTTAATCGACCGCAACTATCAAGCTGCAAAAAACTTCGGAAAACAGGCCCTATTTTCGATAAAAGATACAAGACTATAATGTACCGAAAATATGTCGTTTGATATAGTTGCGGTCGATTAAATTGCAACCAATATTTATACTGCGTTTCTATAATAGTCCATTCATACTTTTGCAGAAGCGATCTTTTGTAGAAACATAGATGAGATACAGTATGTAAGACTTTTAAATATTTTTGTATCGTCTTTCTAATCTCCAATTTCTATCGAACTTTTCAACGTGAGAAAACAATTAAGAAACATTTATGCAAAAGCAGGAAATGTGTTGTATTATTTATCTCTTTAAGTATTACTCTTGTCTGCTATTCCGCTTTATTCCGTAATATTTATTTCTCAGTTTCATTTTTTAAACATCTTTTTAATTCAATGAGGCTCGGCTGCTGTCGGTAAACGGTCGATAAATTGTCACAACGGTGCAAAATTAGTTGCATTTGTCATAACTGGGAACACTGCAAAAATATCATTATCAATAAAGTCAACGAGTGACTTTTTCGGCAACCTCTGCATTGTCATACGAATTGGGGCAAGCAACTCGTACCAATACTGACCTGTATGTTGCTGTTTCACCCTGTACGTATCGCTCCGAGGAATGAGCGAGAGACCGTCGCTTATCGCCTGAGCCTGAGATAGCTCCGAGACATAGTTGCGCTCGAAACGAGCCGGCAGCGCGATGATACTCGAAGCGGCAAGAAGCTCCGGCAATCCGCGCAACGAGCGATCCTCCTCCGCCGTCGCCGCCACCGCCGCCGCCGCCGCCGCCGCCGCCGCCGCCGCCGCCTCTGTTTCCTCCCCGCCGTCCCCGCGGCGGCGTGCTCGTTGCGGAGCATTCCGGCTCTCTGTTCCTTCCTTCCGAAGTTCCGGGAACCTAATTTACGGGCGTCGGGCTCGCGGCCGAGGTAACTCTTCCACGAACGGATATCCGTGCGGAGCCACGTAGTCGTAGATCGGCTCCGCTGAAGGAGAAGAGAAGGAGGAGGAGGAGGTGTACGCGGGCGTATAACGAGAGAACGGCCGCGCGCCATCAGCGAGATTATGATTCGCGGCGTCTCGAGACGCGGAGACACGGCGTGTCTCTCGCGGGGCTGCTTTCGACTGACTTATTTCGACCCGTTAGCCCAATTTCTCATTCCCCGCGCCAAGGACGACCAGGACGACTTCTGTTCTCCGTAGTCACAACGGGGGTAGACCGGGCGTCCACCGTATACCGGTTATTATCTTTTCGCATTTTTCGGCCGAGATTATTCTCGAAACGAATGGCCCTCTTAAGCCTCCAGACCGGATCATTAATCTGGGTTCGAGGATGGTCGGACACGCCGTGTGTCGGAGGGAGAGAGACAGACAGACAGACAGACAGACAGAGAGAAAGAGAGAGAGAGAGAGAGAGAGGGGGGAGGGAGGGGGAGAGAGAGAGAGAGAAGTGGATGAGCGCCTACAAAGACCTCAGTTGCGCCGTGTGTGCCATCTCCACAATCGCTCTTTCACAGAGTGATTTAAATAAAGGGTAAAGGACACCTCAAGGCTGACGGCAATTCCGTTCAATTTATGCGCGCAGACCCGATATATAACCCCTCCCCCGTTTTTCCTTCCTTTTTTCCCGGTTTTTTTCTCCTCTTCTCTATTTTGTGCAGCGCGCGGCCGTGTCTCGGCAGAACGAGAGATAAGTTTAAGCATTAATCAAAAGTGGAAACCGTTTCCGAAGACACCGCGCGCGCCGGCCGATCCGGGCGCGAAATCAGTTAACTTTGAAGCACGCGCGATCGCCATAACTCATCGCGCTTTCTTTCCCGGCTGCAAATTATCTAGCGCGCGAGATTCAGCCGCACGGCATAGAGGAGGGGGGGGGGAGGGACAGAAATCGCGGCCAAACACGGACTTTCAATTATTTCGATTTCGTCAATTACACTTGATCGATTTCATCACAACTAACGTTCATCGCGATAATGACTTTTTTTCTATGATGAAAATATAATGAAAATTTCGCTGACGGAAGATCGATCGCGAATATCAAGATAATTTTCATCGCAACAATGATATATCCGCGCCATATCGCGCTTATTATTAGGGATATGCAAAAGTTTCCATCGTTCACGTATAGATGGCGTGAATTATTTACATGAAAGTTGCGACATATTTTTATTAGATTATGTCAATATTGGTCAACATGCATAGAAATTGCTGCACAAGTTATATTCATCGACATAACCATTTTTAATTTGTATGAAGATGCCCGAGTAGAAAAATTAATAGGGTTCTGATAAGGGCCTGATTACTTTTTTCTAATATTAATCGGGCCCTAGGAGCGATAGAAAGACAAGAGCCTTACAAGATGTGTAACAAATAGTTTAACGGATCCTTATAAGGCAATATTATAAGCGTTTCATAAGGCAATATTAATAGGGCCTTATAAGGAAATATTTTTATTGTTGCTTGAGTAAAAATATTTGTTCTTTTCATTACAAGAAATTTAAATTATAATTTCTTTATTTCTTTATAACTTTGGTAGTACACAAGAATTTTTTATTTTAAAAATATAGCACACTTTACAATAAAATATAGCATTTTTTACGAATAAAAATCCTGTTACTGTTTTTATTAAAGTTTGCTGCATTTCAAAACAAATACAATACTAGAAAATATTAGAAATATTAGAAAAATCCTTGGAAGAGATTAATGAATATGGCAACTAATAAAACTAATAAAATTTGTTTTTAATTGCGATATAATTAAAAAATCTTTAAAAGAACCAGATAGAGCGTACTTACTAAAACAATACTATGACAATTTTATCACACACATCAGATCTTATTAATTTCCTATAACAAAATTTGATTTTGTGTATCTAGAGCAATTTTTGTAAAATGGTACATAACTTAGTTTGATTTGATTAATCTTCACAGTTTTTCATTTCCAAAAGATCCCGGATACCCTATATATGCCTGTAGCAGTTAAAAGATTAAATCAACCTCAGACTACCCCTACAGGTAGTTTAAATTTAAGCTGGGTTTGATACAAGACTAAATCATAAAAAAATGTCTCTGAACACGAATGCCATTTGTCTCTTCTTGTTAGACTACGACTAAACCAAGTTTATCCCTTTGTTTCTGAATAACACCCTTAGTCTCAACAACGTGGGGCGCATGCGACTCGCGCGACATGAAAGAAAGGAAAGTCACCGAAAGCCCGGCAGGGAACGTACGTGTTGATACAACCTTGCTCGTGCGACTATCAAACGGAGAGGAAAAAGGACGACGCAAGGACTCTGCCTGAGTTCGCCATCGAGGGCGTGCTGCAACGCGACCGCGACGTTTCGCGGCGTCGCGCCGCCACCGCTGCTGCTGCTGCTGCTGCTCATCGCCTCGCGCACGCACGACGACGTTCTTGAGGGACAGTAATGAATTCCATTCTGACCGTCCGCTCGCGCGTAAATCAATTCTGACGGGCTGAAAGAGTTTCCGCGTCCACATCGGCACCAGGAAGCGGAAATCCAAGATGTAGCAGCGCTGGGTCGAGCAGCCGCTCACAGGCAGGGCAAGAGGGCGTGAGGGGGCGGGGAGCAAAGGGGAGGGTCGTCATTTATAGCAACGTTCTCAACGTGTGCGCGACCGTGCACCCGTCGCCGCAGACGTTGCTCGATGTACTCTCTCGGCGTAAACGGCGCCGGCTGATGATGCGTGCGCGCGGTGGGCCCACCACGGCGGGAGTACAATCGCAACTTCGACCTCCTGGTACACGCGGCCTCCCCTCCTCCTCCTCCTCCTCCTCTTACTACTTCATGAAGAAAGCCGAGCCAGGAACCACCGTCTCACGACAGGCAGATCTTGATTCACTGCCTGGCGTAACGCTCCCTCAAACCCTGACAGTTGGCGATACTCCGACCTTCGCCGCGCGGGATGATGGCCTGCCAAGTACTTTACCAAGTATTATCGAACGCCCGTTTCTTCCACTACCACACCACTAATTGGGCTGCAATTCCGAGCGGTCTCTATGAACTAGCAAGCTGAAAGGACTCCGCACAATTCCTTATGTAAATTGGATTTCACTGAAATTGACTGAATATTTGATATGTTGTAGATCTTGTCTCTCTGATAAAAAGTTCCCATAGGCACAACCCCCGATAATTGACCATTTGACTTCTACGAGGCGTCAAATGTCAAAAGTGTCTAATATCACAATTTCTTATTTTCAACAAGTAATATGTGTTCCTACTTTGATTTACATCTACAAACTTTTTTTCTGTGTATATTTAAAAATAAAAAGCTATAAAGATTGACTTGAAGATGATGACTTGATTTCAGAGATTTCAGTGACACTTTCATTTTCTATGTGAAACACGTGTTTCAATGTATAATATACATTGACAACCAAGTGTACTGTTCGATTATGTTTCACTTTCTGTCGAAAACACAAAGCACAATTTTTTTAATTAAACTATACTTTAAAGTGTACCAATTCAGAATATTTTTGGTTCATTTACAATTAAGACACAAGCGTGCATCAAATCAATTTGCCTATCAGCTTCTTCGCACCTTCTTATAGCTATTTCTCGTTTTATCGCATTATTGTCACCATTTAATCGAACTAACTGATTTGGACGAAAAGCTCGATCATAAACAAGACAAGGCATTTGATTTCTATTTGCCATTTTAGTCAATACTAAATATGCAACATAGAAGAAATGCGGGTATTGTGTAATAGTGGGGTAATGTGAATTTTTCTAGTCTGTCAAGTATCGTATCCGAACGAATAGCAGTGGAATTATTAGCCGCTGGACATTACATGTGACTAAAAAGTGAATTTCTAATGAACCAAAAATATTCCAAAATTATTACGCTTTAAAATATAGTTTAATTAAAAAAGTTATGCTTTGTGTTCTCAACAGAAAGCGAAACATAATCGAATAGTTACACTTAGTTATCAATGTATTATACATTGAAACACGTGTTTCACATAGAAAATGAAAGTACCACTGAAATCTCTGAAATCAAGTCATCGTCTTCAAGTCAATGTCACCTTTATAGCTTTTTATTTTTAAATATACACCGAAAAAAGTTTTTAGATGTAAGTCGAAGTAGAAACACATCTTACTCGTTGAAAATAAGAAATTGTGATATTAGACCTCGAAAAAGTCAAATGGTCAATTATTGGGGGTTGTGCCTATGGAAACTTTTTATCAGAGAGATAAGATCTACAACATATCAAATATTCAGCCAATTCCACCGGAATCCAATTTACATAAGGAATTGTGTGGGGTTCTTTTTGGAATTACACTTGGATAGGGTGTGGGAGTAATTAAATATGAAATTTATTTATTTATGATGTTGGTCCCGGCAATTGTTTATTAATTTTTTATTAATAATTTGTTAAAAGCCGAGTTTCAGGGTTTTGCTTTTTAATGATAAGTCCGCAACATTCGCCGGGAAAAATTTGTCTAATCGCTTTAATCAGTTCTGAGAACAGATTGAAGTTCATTTGACGTATTTCCCGCCATCAAAGATACTCGCGAAGATGATAGTTCAAGTTGCTCCGATAGAACACTGCCTCTTTGCAACCTGAGTCATAAAGGTACCCACTGGAGTTCAATCATCTGAATGTTAGCTTTCTGAATGTTCGGTTTCTTTGCAAACAAATGTGATGTTATAATTCACTTTAAAATGACTGTATCTCTTATATTCCAAGTTAGATTAGGTTAGGTTAAAGATAAATTAAATCAACCAAAAAATTTTCAAAGGAAGACAAAGAATTGCAAAATCTATTGAATGAAAACACAACACAAAAACGCAATAAGAATTTGCGGAAAAGCTGGCAGTAAGTCAGAAAACTATTTGCGATCGTTTACATCGTATGGAAAAGATACAGAAAAAAGGGAAGTAAGTTCTACACGAGCTAACCATTGAGGACAAAAATCGCCGATTGATCACATGCGTCACCTTGCTCACCGGATAACAAAAAAAAAAAGATTTTTGCACAAAATCGTAATTGGTGACGAAAAATGGATGGATGTATGAAAATCGTAAACGCAAAAAATTATGGGTAGACCCTGGCCAATCGACAACGTCGACAGCAAAACCCGTTTCGGAAAAAAAGTTCTTTGTACATGGTGGGGCCAGAAGGGTGTGCTGTATTATGAGCTCTTAAAATCATTAGAGCAAAGATTTATTGTACCCAATACCAAGAGCAATCGGTACGTTTGAGCGGTGTAATTGAGAAAAAAGGCCATTTACTGGACAAGGCAGCCGTAAAGTTACCCTGCTGTACGACAATGCTAAACCACATACAACAGAAACCACAAAGGAATCTCTGTTAAACTGGCAGGACTAAATCGGCAGAATGAGACGGGATCTTCCAGTTATTTAGTGCTTATTTTCTGTTAATTTGTGCCATTAATAAAAATGTTGTATCATATGCTGTTTTGAAGAAAATCATGGCGCTGCTAGCTTAATATTAAGCCAGCAGGACCACAAACAAAAAACAGAAAAAACGGAAAAAATGGTATAAATACAAGGGCCAGAATTTGTACTAATTTGTGCCGTCAAAAACCAGCAGATATATACAGATCCATTATACGTAGATCCATTCCGCTTGAACGACGAATTACATTTACCATGATTAGACTTAAGAGTAAAGTATTCATTTCCATGAACAGCATTAATCGGTACTGTGACACTCGAGGCATAATAATTTGTGCCTCACAAATATTCATTCATAGATTTTGTACCCCATCCATTCTCCGAAAAACCACCCCCAAAACCTATTCGGTACAAGAGTGAAGTATTCGTTTCCACAAGCAGAATCAATCGGTACTGCGACACTCGAGGCATAATAATTTGTGCCTCTCAAATATTCACTCACAGATTTTGTACCCCATCCCTTCTCTGAGAAACCACCTCCGAAACCTATTCGGTACAAGAGCTTTACTCTTACTGTACCGAATAGTTTTCGAGAGTGGATTCTCAGAGAAAAGATGGGGTACAAAATCTGTGAGTGAATATTTGAGAAGCACAAATTATTATGCTTCGAGTGTCGCAGTACCGATTAATTCTGCTCGTGGAAACGAGTACTTTACTCTTGTACCGAATAGGTTTCGAAGGTGGTTTTTCGGAAAAGGGATGAGGTACAGAAAATATGAGTGAATATTTGAGAGGCACAAATTATTATGCCTCGAATGTCGCAGTACCGATTGATTCTGTTCATGGAAACGAATACTTTACTCTTGAGCCTAATCATGGTAAATGTAATTCGTCGTTGTTTCAAGCGAGATCTAAATACCTGCTTGTTTTGAACGGCACGGAAATTAGCACAAATTCTGGTTATATTTATACCTTTTTTCCGTTTTTTCTACTTTTTGCTTGTGGTCCTACTAGCTTAATATGAAGCTAGCAGCGCCACGATTTTTTTCAAAACGGCACGTGGTACAAAATTTTTATTAATGGCACAAATTAACACAAAATAAGCACTAAATAACTGGAAGGTCCCGTCTCATTCTGCCGATTTGGTCCTGCCAGCTTAACAGAGGTCACAAAGGAAACCATCTTACATTTGGGCTGGAAAGTTCTTCCACACGCCGCGTATTCTCCAGACTTGACTCCATCAGATTTTCGCTTGTTTGGATCGATGCAACACGCACTGTCTGATATATATTTTTCGACAGTTGGCGACGTACAAAATTTCATCGATGACTTTGTAGCCTCAAAGCCATCATGTTTTAATCGTGATGGGATTCGACAACTGTTCAATGAATGGTGTAAAGTCATCGATAACAACGGAAAATATATCTGTGATTGATCTTATTCTATTGATTTTTAAATAAAGATTGCAATTTGTCG
The DNA here is from genome assembly GCF_003227715.2 of Harpegnathos saltator. Lineage (NCBI taxonomy): Eukaryota > Metazoa > Arthropoda > Insecta > Hymenoptera > Formicidae > Harpegnathos > Harpegnathos saltator. The sequence goes on from NW_020229915.1 coordinate 625,640, forward strand.
AAAATAGGAAAAAATTAATTACTAGATCTAACATATACTTACTTAATAATTCATATTTTGTTTATATATATATTTCATTTGCTTTTGTTTTATTTCAAACATGTTTTTATGAACCCTGGTGAGAACTAACTCGTTACGTGATACGTCTCTCTCGCGAATCAGTAGCGAACTCTTTGTATTCGTACGTTAAACTTGCATGTATTCTCATTCTCTCGTCTCTCTCTAGTTTCGAAATTTCTGAGATTTCCAAAACTAAAGTTCCATTTTCTAATCAGTTGCAAACGTACGTCTGGTTTTGATTAACTTGGTAGTCAACTTGTGACGTGAGCAATTTGGTACTTGAGATTTCAGCAATTTGGTACTTGGGGGACAAATCGAGGGATTTATGCGGTCCGCAAAAAAGGATAGAATACTTCCCCGTCGTAAATTTCCCGTCCAGCCTGCGGTAACGACGGAGAGAGAGAGAGAAAGAGAGAGGGAGAGGGAGGGAGGGAGAGAGAGAGAGAGAGAGAGAGAGAGAGAGAGAGAGAGAGAGAGAGAGAGAGAGAGAGAGAGAGAGAGAAAACGGGAATCCGTACCAATACGATAAATGGATTTGTCGGCGGCAAAGCAGCTTTTTTGCGCGCGGCCGAGAGGCGGATTGTTCAAGGGACTCGTCGCGAAGATCGCCTTGAGCGTCACATTACGAATTATAAAAGCTTACTCACGTGTTCGTCCACGGAGTACGTCAGCTCCCCGTCGTCGTAGAGAACGAACCACCTCCGTTGCCATCTCTGAAACACAGAAATCAACGTCGGCACTTAGCGAAGACGTTCGTAAATCTCGCCGTTGAAATATCACGAAAATATTAGCGAAAAGTAAGGAAGAGAAGACGAGAAGCGGTTTAAAAGCGGTCGTGAGGAATTTTCCGACCCACAACCGAATGCGAAAAAGTTTCGCGGTTATTCTCGACTCTTCCGAATCTCCAATTTCAAATTCCTCACTTTTACGCCATGTCATTACGAAGTAACAAGGCTCTGCCGCTCTATCGCGAGGCAATTATCGCGATATCTGCAATTACACTTCACAATTTACTTCGCGAGGGATAGGATTACGGTCGACACGCGCGCTGGGAAAAACGTGGCGAGAACTTTCCACGTTGCGCGACTTCGCAATTTTCGTAGAAACGGCATTCCTATGCCGCGCCGCGCCGGCGGCCTCGGGAGAAAACAATCCCGCACGAAACTCAAGGCCTGAACCTGTTCGATTCGCCTTCAGGCGAATCTCCAAAGGCTTCTCTCCCGCCACGTCAGCTGGACAATTAGCACGCGGCAGCCGTTAATTAGAAACAAAGTCGGCAGGGAGAGGCACGATGGAAAGGAAGCGCAGCGCGAGCAGCGACGGCGACGGCGATGGCGACGACGACGACGACGACGACGGCGGCGCGGCGTCACGATTTCTCTCTCGTTCGCCGAGAGCCGCGCGCGCGATGCAAAAACTTCTGGCGCGCCGCCACTTTTCGTGCTGCTTTTCTACGGTAATTCGCGCCGGCGCGGCGGATACTCGGCGAGCGAGCACTTTTGCACTCAGCCTACGCGCGAGGAAGCCGGCTTATCGCTTATCGGCGATATTTATCGTTCGAATTTCCGCCGCGACGGAATCCTTTCCACCGAGTTAAGAGCCGTGCGTATCGCAGGATTTCCATTTCTACTTCTCCGCTGAGAGAGTTGTAGACGTAAAAAAGCGGCGTCGTGACCCATTAAAAAGATAGATAGAGAGATAAGAGCGCTTAATGTTCTAAGGTGCGCCCTCTAAGAGCGCAAGTACATGCATGAGGAGAAATGTTTAGACGAACATACAGAAGCGTACAGAGAAAAGAGTAAAAATCATTGCTGAGAGAAATGAAATGAATGGATATACCGGGTGTGCTATATTTCAAACGGAACGAGTCAAATATTCTGAGAAATAAATGATATCGGGGTCTGACTTTTCAAGTTGTATTGTTTCAAAAGGGATACATTTTGATAGAAAAATTTGATTTTTAAAATAGAGGCGTCAAGGTCAAAATAAAGGTTAAATTATCTTTTTAAATGGAACTCTAATTTTTCCAACACTTACATTTGTAGCGACGAATTCAATGACTATATACTCAAGATGATTAACAGGGAAACAATAGAAAAGAAAAAAATAGTGCTTCAATGAAGCAAAGAAGAAGTATACTTAAATTATTATTTTTACAGTAGAATCCGAGAAATTATTTATGTTAGTCCTCCAACTATCAGGAAAAATACGTTGTAATAAATACACGAAGCGTTTCAAATAAATTAAATTTCAAAACGAATTACAAAGAATGCTTGATGATTTTCAACGAGGATTGCAAACCCGCATAGATGCAAGGGGATAGCATTTTGAATTTAAATTAATAAAATTCTCCGTTTCAAAGAGAAAAATTCTTCTTTCTAAGATGTTTGCCCTTATTAAAGATTTACCAATAAAGTCTGCTAATAAAGCTTTATCTTTGATAAAGTTTTTACTTTATCAAAGCATTGTTTTTTCTTTTTCGAGTCTTTTTCTCATTACTTGACCTCTAATCACTTTGGGTATGCAGTTATTGAATTCGTGACAAGGGCTACAAACGTACATGTTCCAAAAATTAGAGTTCCATTTAAGGAAATAATATAATCTTTATTTTACCTTAACGCCTCTAACCAGAATAAATCTTTTTCTTTTTATAAAAATGTTTCCTTCAGAGCAATACAACTTAAAAAACGGATCTCGATATCATTTAGTTTTCAAAATATTTAATTTGTTACGTTTGAAATTTAGTACCCTATATATACGTGGATACGTACAAAGTATGAAGGAAGCAAGATGGAAATATGTATAACATATTTATTATAAGAGAGAAAGAAAGAAAGAAAGCGTAGAATACAAATATATGCAAAGGAATACATAGGAAAGGAAAATAACCGTTGAGGAAAATAACAAGAATGAATACATGAAAAAATATAAAGAGAGAACAAGACAGAAATATGCGAGACAAAAAAAATATGAGAGCAAGAAGGAAGTAAAACTGAGAAAAACAGAAAATAGCTCAAACCCGATTCCAATCCAAGGAAAAAGATGAAAGTAAGAAGTGAGAAATCGTGTGACAGTCACCGTTGGAAAAAAGATCTCGCTGTTCGCATACAATAGGTTTGTTCGTGTTGCTTGAACTTTCCGCACTTTTCGTCCTGAGAACAAGACAGACGCATATATCTGAACACTGGAGGAAGTAAGAGCGTAGGAGTCAAGTGCGAACAGTTGAAGCAACGCGAACAGACCTAATGAGCATTGAGAAAGAGAGAGAGAGAGAGAGAGAGAGAGAGGGGAGAGAGAGAGAGAGAGAGGGAGGGAGAGCGTCAAGCACCTACGAGTTCGCAGCCTGTGAGTCGACTCGCGGCGAATTGGAGCCAAAGATCCGAAAGAACTTTCATTTTCACGTGGAAATCATTACCCTCGGCGAGGCTCGCAACGAGGGACGCGTGTCATCGTCTCATGTCTCACGTCGCCTCCGCATTGTCCTCGCGGGCGAGCCGGAGGAGAGTTCATAAAAGCGGCGCTTTCACCGCGCGTTACACGCACCGAGATTTACAGTCCTCGGCGGAGACACGCGCGAATTTGACGGGTGCGCAGATTCGACGGAACATCGCATGGACGTTTATAGAGCGAGCGCCCGCCGCCGCCGCTTGCTCACTCGCTCGCTCGCGCGAGCTTTACGCGCGGCGCGATTGTATGCAAATCGCGCACGCGTAACGTGCAAAGCTCGCGCACGCGCACGCGCGCGCCGTATCATTTGACCTCCTTGTACTCCCGTGTGCTGGTGGGCGCGACGACGTGCCGCGGGCGAGCGCGTTGACACAGAAAACGCGAAACGTCATTTCAATCAGACTTTGTGGGAGCAGCGAAGTATACGAGCGCGTAATTTCCGAAGCTTCTATAAGGCGTTTAAAAAAAAGGATTGAGGGCTTTAAAAGCAGGTAGTACTCATAAAGTGGAGAAAAAAAGTCCCAATAATCACGAGTCGAGAAGTTAATATTGTCGGAGAGATGAACAATTATTTATTTTAATCAAAGCACATGACTTATACGTTTTCGGTGCTTTTGTGTTCTCTAATGCAATTTGTGTGTCTTTTATCCGCAAGAAAGTACCATGCTTTAATACGTAATTAATATATCAAACACGATGCCGATTTTTTATACCTTTCTGTTCACGCGGTGCGTGAGCTAAAGTATTAGGGAGGAACTCACACTTGAGGAAAAAAAGCAGAAAGCAGAAAGGCAGAAAACAATCAGAATTCGCGCTAGTAGTCTGTCTCTCTCTTCTCTCTTTTTTTTATCTAATCCCAAGTATAAATCCTCCCTTAGGTATAAGTTTCTGGGGTTATGTTTGAATGGCGCTGTAATCCGAATGCGCAAACTTTTCATCTAGATTATGTTTTACATTAATGCTGTTGGTTAACTTGAATTCGAGCTTACATATAACAGTACGTATTTGTTTATTTAAACATATTTTTAATTTGATTGAAAATGGAGATCGAAGAGGTGCATATCGACACTGCATGCTGTATTATTTCCATCGCAGAAAAAGTGCTGCTGAAACAAGCAGAATTATTTGCGATACCTATGGTGAGCATACTATCTCTGAAAATACATGCCAATCCTGGTCCCAAAGGTTTCGAAGTGGGAGTTTCGATGTTAATGACAAACCTCGCTTTGGACGACATCAAGAGATGAAAAACGAGGATTTCTATTCGAAGATATAGCTCAATCGTCTGTGGAGCTTGCGAAATAGCCTGCCGTTAATTACACAACAGTACTTCGACGCTTACATGCGTTGGGAAATGTCCAGAAGGAAAGGAAATGGGTCCCACATCAACTATCAGAACGAGCTATTGGCAACCGGTTCAACACCTGCATCTCACTGCTTGCTCGACAAAAAAGAAAGAGTTTTTTTATCGGAAATAATAACTGGAGATAAGAAATGGATTTATTATGATAACCCTAAACGCAGAAAGGAGTGGTTAGTTCCAGGGGAACCTTCTACTTCGGCACCAAAACGCAATATTCACATAAAATTCTCCTCTGCATTTGATAGGATCAGAAGGGCGTGCTCTATTATGAACTGCTCAAACTTGGTGAAACGATTACTGCAAAGCGCTACAGCCGCCAATTGTTCCGGTTGAATGAAGAAATTTAGAAAAAACGTCGTAGACAGGAAAAGGAAATCGAAAAGTCATCTTGCTTCACGACAACGCTCGGCCACATGTTACTTCCGCGACTAAGGACATCTTACTGGAACTTGAATGGGAAGTTCTACCACATAGCCCAGATCTTGCCCTTTCAAATTTTTACCTATTTCGGTCAATGCAGAACCATCTATCCAGTGTGCAATTTAGAAATGAGATTGAAATACGAAAATGGGTCGAAAATGGGGAATTCATCTCATTGAAAGATGCGTCATTCTTCAATAGAGGAATCTATCTTGCCTGAAGAATGGTCCAAAGTTGTAGCAAGCGAGGGAAAATATTTTGATTAAACAAGTATACATAAGAGTTCAGCGCCGCTCCGCAGGGACCGGCGTCACGTGTTTAACGTGTTAACATACTATATAGGCCAAACTTACTATAAAACTTACTATAAACAGAGTTTAACTCGTTAATTTTAGTTTAGAGAAAATGTTACATTCCACAATTGCCATAAACCACGGTTAACATCGATTTCCCGCAATTAAAGTTAAACCCTCAACTTGGGACGTTTAGTGAATTTAAAAGAAGTTTAACACTTATTAATTGGAGGCTCCGATATTCACTGTCTGTACTGAATATACTCTATAATATACGTGACACGAGTTATAAATTTTCACAGGGGAAATAACTCGTTACTTGTAACGAAGTTACAGTTACAGTTACTTTCTTTTGGTAACTATAACTTAACTTCGTTCCATTTTTCCATCTGTAACTGTAACTTAACTTAGTTACATTTATTTGGTAACTAGTAACTAATTTAATAGTTACTTTATTAGCTACTTTATATATTTCAAACCTAAGTTCCTGGTAGTACCACAGATGTTTATAATATAGACATCTGTGGGTAGCGTGATAATGCTACGTGTGATGCTCGATATCCAATAAGCAATAGTTATTCTAGCTGTGTTCGGAAAGTGTGCTATTGCACCATTTTTATTATTCATTAGATGTGAAACAAGGGTAAAATGACGCAATAGCGCTGATAGTCTCCTCTTTGAACGCAATCTGTGTTCCTTTCAAAAAATTATATTCCTATTCGACATTTCCGTCGCCGACGCGCGTCGCCAGTCCTTAGTCGTTAACATAACCAGCGTTTAGCGTGAAGTACACTGCGTGGTTCCAGTTAAAAATTACTTAAAAATTGAAGCAATGGATAAGACATCGCGATCAATAGAAAAAGATTTCAAAATGCCATGGCCAGCATATGCGGAAGTATTCGAGGTATTATTCATTATTCAGTATATTTATAATAAAGTAACATTGTAATGTATAACATTTTATATTCATAATAAAGTATAATTAACTAAGGTATAATTTAAATTAATTTGAAATCTACACAATTACGAAATTTAAAATAATAGCACATTTATTATAGAAAAATAACTGAAAAGTAACGACTCGTAACTTTTTAAATAACTGTAACTGTAACATGTTACTGTTGAAAGTCAGTAACTTGTAACTGTAACTAGTTACTTTTCAGTGAAGAAAACTGTAACTGTAACTAGTTACTTTTACGAAGTAACTTTCCCAACACTGAATTTTCAGTACTAGCAATGGATATCGAAATGCAGCTTGAAACAAAATTTATTACTATCCCGCTTTTGGGGTTATATTAATGTAGTATCACGATTTTTTGAATATGCCGAAGAATTAAAGGGAAATAATATGTACAAAATGAGGAATAAATATACTGAGATATGGCTTTAGAATACATATTATTTTTATCTGAAGATGAAAATTTTTAAAATTTCATTTATCGACGATCGAGAATTATAAGAGAGAAGACGACCGTTATATATCGAAGAATTTGACGATGTCGATTTTCATGCACGATTTCGTTTATCCAAAGAATCTGTTACTGCAATTCCAGCAGAAGTCGAGCGACTTGTTTTCGTCCTTCCTCCCGTTCTACTTCCGAGCATTTATTATTAACCAATCACAATCCACATTTGACAAAAAGAAGACATCTTTAGGACTTCCTTCGTATAGACTATAGGTTTACATAAACTACGGTTATAAATACGACGTGGAACGCAATGCAAGTTTCACCACGATGTTAAATGTAACAGCCGCTCAGCTAAGCTTGATTTAAACTCGGATTTGTGGAACTGGGTCTTAAGTTTAATTTAAACAGTTTAATTTAAAGTTATGTAAGCTGTCGTTTTGTAAATGTCAATATTTAAAATAACGTACGAAACAAATGACGTGTCTGTGTCAGACTGTGTTTTTCTATGTCAAGGGGTTGAAGGAATCTCTAAAAAAAGATCTCTTCGCTCTTGCTCGGAACGTAAACAAACATCTATTTTCTCACCATTTATATGCACGCTTCTCACCAAGCGATTGTTAGTCGCATATCTTCGCGAGCAGTGAACCGATGCGGAGAGTTACCGAAAAATTTTCACGATATGATAAAGATGACATCGTATTATTCTAATCAAGAAATGGCAGAGATGAATTTTCACGTGCACCAGAAGCGAGTGAGTCACTTGCTTTAATTAAGATAAATAACTGTTCATCTGACAATATTCATTTCCTGACCCATGTCTGTTAGGACATTTTCCTTCACTTTGCGGATATTATCTAACCTTAACCCTTTCACTGTTAGTGGGAAGTATACTTCCCACCTTTTCTTGATTCAATTTTCCGATGCAAATCACATAATTTTGAAGAACTAATCGGGGATTTGAATTTTCCAGATAACTGAATAGTTGTTCAACATACTCCAATAAGTATTTATACCCAATTATTCATTTGTGATTATTTATAACAAATCAAAGTTGAAGAAAAATGCTTTTATTAGGGAAAAATCAATTCCTCGGAAAGTATTGAATGTAGAGGTCTGAAATTTTCACCAAATATTTTTCTGACGTTGTATAAAAACATATATTTTTTTAAATATTTTTTGCAGGTTAAATTTTTTTTTATAAACAAATATTTCTACAAAAACAGCCGAAATTAGATTTTTTTGCACTTTTTAACTCTATTTTCCTAGTTTCTTCATTCTGTATCTTCATCTTATCCATATTATTTTACTCAAAAGATTCGTAATCAGCGATTCGAAAAGCCTATATATCAACAATAATAATCGGAATTTTCATTAATTTTGTACATCATGATCGCCATATTGAGTCCGCAATTTTGAATTTTGCAAATCTGACTTTAGATTCGTAATCAGCGACCCAAAAAACGTCGGACTACCAAATATTTTACGTAATAATTTTCTCAAGGGAAATTAATTCAACAGTGAAAGCGTTAAGATCCTGAACTCTATTTTTTAATACCCTGTATAAAACCGTTCAACGCACATGCGCACGTAAACGCAGGAACTCACATCATCGGCAGGCGGGGGCGAGAGGGCGTGGTTAGACGCGCGCACAAGCGCGGTCGACAGGGATTAATTAGGAAAGTCAATCTCGGGAAAACGTCGCGCGCGCAAACACGTCTTTCACGCGATTTCCATCGTCCTCCCGCCGACCGCGCTATATAAAGGCTCGGCGTCGCGGACCGTTACGCGTACCATTGAAGCGACACCAACACGCGATCGCAGCACCGCGATCCCCGGAACCGATGCGCGCGCGCTCGCGTCGAATCGCATTCGCCGTTCTTATCCGCCGCGAAGGGACGCGTCCTGTCGTCCCCCGCGGATAGGCGCATGGGTACCGTTGCAAAATCCTCAGACGACGGCCGATCGAGGCGAGGAAGAGTGAGCGAGCGAGCGAACGAGCGAGTGAGAGAGGATAGAGCAAGGGGGTGGATGGGGGAAGAGGAGATTTCAGCCTACACACACCGCGGCGGCGGTATCTTCATCTGGTAATTATTCACTAGGGGCCCGTACGTGGACCCGGTACGTGGACTCCGGCACGTGCGTGGGAAGATCTCTCTCGCGGAGGAAGAGAGGAAGAGAAGAAGCGCGGCGGCAGGCCGACCGACTGGGACGACACAATGCGCGCGTGAGAGGATTGAGACGGTACACACGAGGGAGAGAAAGAGGACGCGATCGCTCTCTCTCTCCCCCCCCCCTCTCTCTCTCTCTCTCTCTCTTCTCTTCGCTGCAGCATCGCATAATCGCGTGCGCGTCGTGCTTAGACACACGGACCGAGAAATTTCGGTTTTTCGCTAAGGATCGATTCGCGCGCACGATTGGAAGGAGAGGGGAACGGTTCAGTGCGAACAAATGTCGGCGATCTTCCCCGCAGGTAAATTCACCCTGAAAGAAAATCTTCATGCGGTCTCGCGAGTTGGGAGATTTCTCCCAATCATTCTCGGTAGGCTCATCGAATGCCCGTTAACACGTTCATCAGCGGTCTGATGACCCCTTAAGGATCTGGGAGATTTTCCACATAGGCCAGTTTCGGTCGGGTTGATCAATTAGTCTTGATTAAAATAATCGGTCAGTAATCAAAATTAATCAGTTGTTGTCTATGTAATTATGAATATTTGCGATTGGCCGATGAAATTAATTATTGATCGATCAAATCAAAGCAACCGGCTGAAGCAGTCGTTATACAGAATATTTCAACGATAGGTGGCCAAACTTGAAGATCATATAAACATGAATTCAGATGCCTCTTTTTCAAATTATAAGCATTTTTTACTTACAATAGACTTCGGTAAGAAAAATTTATTAAAGAAATTGTTGAAAAAGATTTCCTTCCGCATCAATGCATGCCTCGCATCGACGTCTCATGAATTGTTGAAGACGTTAAAAGTTTCCCGGAGTATTTCGTATTTTGTCACACGAAACGACAATATGAATTCAAGATACTTCCGCAATAGCAACGAGAGTCTTAAAACGACTCCGTAAGAAAAAGCCCAAGGAGGGTTCAAATCGGCAAATCGTGGCGGGATCGAGATTTTGAAACACCCTATATGATGTGTAATTCACTCGATGTTAATTCTAATGATTTCAGTCTCGAGCAAAATTTCAATCGATCAATGTCCAACACTCCCGCAGACCGCTTCATATTTTTTTTCACATAATTGTGTAAAATAGACTTGATTTAATTGCGAGAGTGTGAGAAATGAAATTTCTGCCGTCACACGCATGTGACGTAGGTGCCCCACAACGAGAGGCGGTTGCGTCACACACACACACACACACACGTGTCACGCTGCTAGCGAACGTGTTAAATAGACACGGAAACTTCCTGCATAATAAATGATTTGACCTCGGAGACGCGTGATGTATCGCTGACCGCGCGACGTCTTGCATCCGTCGCGGCACCGTCACTGTCACTGTCACCGACACCCGCGGAGATATACAATTCGATCGAAGCGATACACGTGCTGAACAACGCGATACTGACGAGAGTTTGATTAAGTGATGAGAATGAGACTTTTGTTGTCACAACAAATGAACGTTTACTGTTTGATAATTGTAGGGGAAACAAATCAAACAGCTGCCGCAACAAATCATTTTCCGTTACTCGTAATTTTAACAGGTATACATACACTGCTGGCGACGCAAATCGTATGTGTTTGTTGGATGAACAACTTCTAGTAAAGAGAATAACAATGTCGTAATAACGTAATGCAGGGCGTCCCATTTTAATCAGCCAAGCTAGAATCTCGAAAAATATGAAAGATATTAAAAAATGTTTTAAACAAAAGTTGTATGGTTTTAAAGGGAACATAAAATAACTGTATCAGTTTGTTTACAGATGGCGCCACTTTCGAAATACTTACTGATCATTACTTTTCTTAAATGGAAATCCCAATTTTTTATTATATCATCTTTTTCTATCAATTAATTTGAACAATTTTTGTCTGAAATACTTTTTATTTGCATAATATTTTTTGAGATATTTAAGGAAGAGTTGATAACTTTTTCAATATTTAACTTATGATATCTCGCCAACTGTTTGTTAGAAGAAAAAATGGTATTAAATTCTTTTACTCTATTTAGTCTCAAAAATATATTACCACACAGTAATGCCCTAACTTTTGTTAACTTATCGACCTTTGAAAGTTTCAAAATCATCAAATTAACAAAAGTCAGGCCGCTATTGTAACAAGATATTCTCGAAACCAAATAGAGTAAAAAAGTCTAGTACCACTTTTTCTGGGTAGGGCACCCTGTATAAATATACATGACTCTTCTGTGATTCATATTCTAAATTCTTATATATAGATAAAAGCATTTCTTAAAGTATAATTTATAAACTTCTTTAAGTAGCTACAAACCATTTTTACGGACATTTTTTATTGATGAGAATACGTTTACAATATAAGCCTTTGTATGTATATATTCCCCTTAATTTGACTTCATCTTATCTAATAATTTATTAATTTTATATAACGTGTCATACTAAAAGTAAAGATTAATGTAATAATGCATTGCTCTATTTCTTTCCCCGAATTCCAGCAAAATACACACACACACACAGAATTATTATTTTGTTAATCAATTCTACCAATTCTTCAGTACCAATGTTTGATTAGATGCAATGGAACTATATTTGAATTGTCTGGTAATTATGATACGCGCTAGTGTAGCATTGTTTTATTCAGATATTTACGTATAGAAGCGATCATTAATCAATATTTTGTCAAAAATTTTGAGATTATAAACTAAATTACGGACAAAGATACCATTAATGTACTAAATGGTACATTTTAATACGTATACCAAAATCATTTACCATAGAATTCATTCACAAAGTCAGCCTTTTTGAAACTGTTTAGTGGTACATATATGTACCGACCGGCTTGAACATATTTTTATCATCCCTTTTTATCGATCGAATCGTATCAATACAAATGTCAATGCTACGACTCTGGTTGTCCAAAGTGCCATGATAATCAGTTAGCAGAATGCGAGTCAGGAGACAGGACGAATTTTTCACTGACCCGACATTTTTCCTTTTACAAATGAATATAAATGACTTTCATTAATTGACAATTGAACTGTTATTTGCGGACCATCTTAAAAAAATGTCGTGAGTGCCATCGATCAGGATGACGTGACGTGAAAACGAACGAACTTGGGATATATCCTGTTTTATTACATATAATTACCGAAGGACTCGGAGAAGGACCTGTGCGGAGCTCGTTAATGGCGCAGCGTTCTCTAGAGAGCGCACATCGTAATTTCGTACATCGAGGAACCCGCATAATCCTGACCTACCGCATCTTCCTGGTTTGAACAGGCGGCCGTTAATACCGCCTACGGAGACTCGGGCCTTTCTGGTTCGACCAGTTCCGATCATTCGGAGCAGTCATCAAGGATAACCAAAGTTCAGCTCGGCAACATCGCTCGATCGCGCGCGGCTCTTCCTAAACACGTGCGCAAATTTCCGCAGCAGCGACGGACGAACGTAATTCACGTTTTCGCAACAATGAAATAACGATCACTTGTTAACGAGTAAACACATATCCTCAGTAAGCACATATACTCAGTTACGTGTTAATTACGAAACATTTGTGGCAGGAATTGTACTGTAATCCTTCTGTTTTATCAATATACGTTTTCAGCTACAAAACAAGATTCTAGCTACAAAACGTTTCGGTCGTTATTCCGGTTTTCCTGACTAATCAAGTAAAAGAAAAATTCACAGAAAAATTCGTCAGGAGACTCTCATCCTGAGGAGGACCGTAATAACCACCGAAAATTTCAAACAATCTTTTTTTTGTAGTTGAAAAATTTCGTTGATATCTGGCGTGCGCTCTAATTGGCTTTGGCAGAGCTTTGATAGCTCATTTTTAAATTTTCTATATTTTTATAATTTTCTAAAAATTTTATTCCATAACATTTTCTTTCTTTCGCCGTGCAATTTATCCATAAGTGATGTAAGTGGAACTTGCACAAAATTTCCGTCGCGCTGCGGAATTTCACGCCTTTCTCCGCGAAAATGAAACGAGGATGCGTAACTCATCGAAATGTCGCGATCGCCGGCATTACACCCAAAAAAAAATATTCTATTTGTAAAGTGATTTCTCTAATAGTCTCATATTCTAAGCGAAGCCTTTTACAGAAAAAGCATTCCTCTTTCGATTAAAGTGAACATCTAAAATTTATTAGATATTATTCTGCTTTCCTCTTATTTCAAGAGGATTCCCTCTTATATCAATTGATTTTCCTCTATGAAGAAGAATATGCTGATTTGAATGCCGACTTCTTTTGTTCAGTCATTGCAGGTATGAACGAAAAAATAAATATTCATATGTCCATGGGTCAGAATATTTGGGATTTTTAAAAAAGATATGTGTATTGCTGTAACATATAATGAAGATAATTTATCCATATTTGGTCAAATACAGTTTATAATATATTGCAACAAGTTGAATGATATATTCTTCCTTCTAACTATGTTTCATACAATTGATTATGATGAACATCTTTGTAACTATGAAGTCCATAACAAAACTGATTGGAAATCAGTACTTGTCATAACGATCTTATTTTATTCGTATCTACTTATTGCAGAACTGGAGCCAAAGATATATACCGGGTGTATCTGACCACCCGTCCACCTCGATTTTTTTGTAAACGCGACATTTTAGAAAAAAATATTTCAGAGGAAAGTTGTTTGGTTTCAAGAGAAATATAAAACAGCTATATGAGTTTTTTTTACAGGTGGTGCCACTTTCGAGATATTCACTGATCATTACTTTTCTTAAATGGAAACCCCAATTTTTTATTGTATCATCTTTTCCTACCAATTAATTTGAACAATTTTTGTCTGAAATATTTTTTTTATTTGCTTAATATCTTTTTGAGATACTTAAAGAAAATTTAATAACTTTTTCAACATTTAACTTTACAATATCTTGTTAATTGTTTATTAAAAGAAAAAATGGAATCAGACCTTTTTACTCTGTTTGGCCTCAAGAATATATTGTTACAATAGAGCCCTGATTTTTGACTAATTAGATAATTGTTAAATTTCCAGAAATCGATAAGTTAACAAAAGTTAGGACATTACTGTGGCAGTACATTCTTGAGACTAAATAAAGTAAAAAAGTTGAATACCATTTTTTCTTCTAACAAACAGTTGGCGAGATATTGTAAGTTAAATGTTGAAAAAGTTACTTTTCCTTAAATACTTCAAAAAATATTAGACAAAAAAAATATTTCAGACAAAATGTTCAAATTAATTGGTAGGGAAAGATGATATAATAAAAAATTGGGATTTCCATTTAAGAAAAGTAATGATTAGTGAATATCTCGAAAGTGACGCCATCTATAAACAAACTGATATAGTCGTTTTATGTTCCCTTTAAAACCATACAACTTTTCTCTGATACATTTTTTTCTAAGATATGGCGTTTACAAAATACTCGAGATGGACGGGTGGTCAGATACACCCTGTATATGTATTACTTTTCGCTCTAGATTATAATAATTTTTTTCAAACTAACTAGTATAACCAGTAAAAATAAAGTACAACCAGAATAAATAATCATCCTCTTAAAAATGATTAAATAATCTGTGTATAAGAAAAAATTTATATTAAAATCAATAAGATTTGCATTATACATATAATATATAATCCCTCTAACTTTAAGAATAATGTGTTTATAATATTTTCCTCTTAATCTCAGAGGAATCATCTTGAGGCTATAAGAATAAAATCCTCTAAAATTTACCTATGTGAAGTTAGCCCCCGACTTTTAAAAAGAAATTTTTTTTTGCATAAAATTGCGCCAAATCGTTTGTAGAAATATGTAGTGAAAGACTTTTCGTTTGTAGTTAAAAAATAAAAAAGTTATGAGGGGTTGAAAAAATGGCCAGCCCCCAAAATGGGGGGCTGACTTAAAACCTGACCTAATCGAAGCCAAATCGTTTGTAGAAATATGTAGTAACAGAATTTTCGTTTGTAGTTGACCAGGAAAAAAGTTACAACCCCTTAAGTTCTAAGGGTAGCTATTTACACCCCGTCATGGGGGCTGACTTGAAACCGGTTCTAATCGATGCTAATGGGTTTGTAGAAATATGTAGTGAAAGAATTTTCGTTTGTAGTTGTCTAGAATAGAAATGGCAGCAATTTCTGTGTGAAGGGTGGGTGTATTTTCAACCCTATCGGGGAGGTTGCGTTCTAAACCGACCAAATCCAAGCCAAATAATGCGTAGACGTTTGTAGTGAACGAATTTTCGTTTGTAGTTGTCTAGAATAGAAATGGCAGCAATTTTTGTGTGAAGGGTGGTTGTTTCTTCAACCTCATCGGGGGGGCTGCGTTCTAAACCGACTAAATCGAAGCCAAATAATGCGTAGACGTTTGAAGTGAACGAATTTTCGTTTGTAGTTGTCTAGAAAAAGTTGCAACACTCTGCGTATCAGATGTTTTAATCTTTGTCACCTTGTGATGGATTGCTTTTTGAACCGTGAAAATCGATGTCAAAAATGTTTTTTGAAATATGTAATTAAGAAATTGTCAACATTCGATGCCTTTGCTCGGCTTCTAAAAGATTGGCTCCTAAAACAGATTTGGATGCCTGGACACGAAATTGTCTATGTGCTATTTTATTCATTTTTTTATTTTACTATTTTATTCGAAACTTCCTGGACATATTGAATCGTACCTTTATATCTTTTACTCTCTCTCTCTCTCTCTCTCTTTCTTCAATTGCGAAGGTCATATTCAGTTTTTTAAGTTTTAACGTAATACAATATATGTATACGTTCTTTTTCTAATAGTGTACGTTGCGTTGTTCGTATTGGTTCTTTTGTCTTGCTAATACCATCATGGAGCTCCGATTTTTCATTTATTCTGCGAACATAGGATTGGTAATGTCCAGGTAAGTAATTTATAGCTCCTACGAGTTTGAATGTTTCATTTTGTATTTTTATATCTGTTGGTAATGTAGCAAGTGTTAATGTTATAGCACATGGTTCATTGGCGCGAACATTTTTTCGTGCATCTTTCCATTCTAAAACTCCAATGTCGATAAAAACATGATTGCCGGTTTTATACGTGTAAGTAAGGTTTTTACCTTTGCAACGAAAGCAGTTTTTAATAGTTTTGGCGAAATGTTGTTCTACTGCTTTTTGCAAGACTTGTATGCCTTCGGTGAATATCGGCTGTATATCAATGCTTATTACGGGATCAACTGTAACTTTTCGGTAATGACAATCCTCGCAATTTTTCTCTCATATCATGGAAGGCTCGTCTTTTAACAATTTTTGTATTAACACACCTATATTCATCTAACTCAATTGGGTTCTGTCTGTCTTGTACTCTGCCTTTACTTGCAAACACAAACTTAGAAAATGGTATCCTGATATATTGCCAATAAGGTCCATCTCTGGTAAAGAGCACATATTGATACATGTCATTCTAAGTCAAGTTGTACATGCCTCTAATACTGATTTCTTGAATAACTTCTTCCATCTTCTCTAACACGAAGGATAAGACGAGTATATGGTGTCCAATCATGATTGACTTGCTTAAATGATTTGCATTTGGGTATTGCAGTAATGTTACAGTAAATATTTATTTCTAGAAAAAGACGATGTAATAAAAAATTGGGATATCCATTTAAGATTTTTATGTTGATCTTGACTGGACTTTTCAAGGTTATCCCAAGGTTAAATTCATAGCGTCAGTAAACAGATCCTTTGAAGCCCTACAACTTTTGTCTGAAAAATTTTTCTCTAAAATGTTCTACTTCCGAAATAAAAGGGCTGTATGAGTGGTCTGAATCACGCTGTATATATAATAATTTGTACACGTATAATATATAAAATCTTTATTCGTTTACAGTAAGCAAAAATAAAAAAACATTAATTAAATATTATTTATCAAAAATTATATAATCGTTATAAAATACAAAAACATAAAGAATGAAGAAAACATAAAGAATGAAAAAAAAAATGTAGGTATTAATATGGTCGCTGGCCCCTTCTTCCTCTTCGTGCGCTATTTCTCGATATTTTCTCAATTGTTCGAATCACTGATAAAATATTACGCTGCTCCTCCCTCCTCTGTTGATCATCAGAATATTTTGTGACTTACAGAATAACATAAAAAAAAAAGAGGTATTTTATAAACCTCATGTTAAGCATATCCTGATACTTTTGTGTACAATTAAAAATAACTCCTATCTTGTGTACAATAATTGTAAAAGAGTATATGTTTAAATCTTCATCTTACTTAATCGATTAGTGCACCGTACACTAAAATGACAGATTCATAAAAGATTAGCAAATGTGTCCCTGCGCAAGGTGACACTTATTGTGAGACAATTATTTATATAAATATTCTTAATTCAAGTATTTTCATTGAGTTGCTGCATTGCGCTACACTAATACAGTAAGTGCAGCTATAACAAGCACTGCAATAACAGATTTCCTAACCTATCATACCTGTCATCTTTAACTATTAATATCTCTCTTTGAAGAATCAAGCGATAACTTTAACTTTCATATTCGGTTTCTACACGTCAAACTACATATAAGATAGATGAATTTTAGCCAGATCCAAGGCGGTGTCTGACTTCTAAATAATTATTAAAAAATGAGTTTAGACGAAGCGAGATATAGTGTGAAGCTGATTTTCGCAATTTTATTATTTTGCAAGATGTATAATTCTATAAAAGTTCTATAAGAAATAGGCCTCATACGTTGCGCGCTCTCGTTTTTATAAGCCGATGAATTTACTGTTTCGTGAACAAGTAAAGTGCACGTGCGAGCCTAGGATAACAATTAGAAAGAATAAATATATCGGCTTATAAAAACGAGAGCACGCATTAGCAACGTGTACGGCCTATTTCCTACAAAATATTTTTTCATTATTCATCTCGAAAAACCTAGAAAACCGCGAAAACCAGCTGCTTCACACTGCGACTCACTTTGGATATTCACTGCTAGTATTGAAAATCTATTGTTCATATTAAATATATTATAAATTTTCAATACTAGCAATGAATATCGGAACACAGCCTGAATAAGATTATACTTACCTATTGATACAGTGCTCGTTCGCTCACTTTCTCTCTCTCTCTCTCTCTTTCTCTGTGTACCGGGCAGCATTCGGAAACCTAATGCGATCTCGAAACCGAGCACGTGTATTTCTTCTTTACTGCGCACGCGCTCCCCGCCTAACGACGCGCACGCACGTGGAGACGAAAGACATCGCATGCTACGGCCTATCCGATAGCCGAGCGTGCTTGTTACATGAACAGGCTGGCGGTGCCTGTGTACGTAGCGATGTGCACGTCTTTGATGCCGCGGATCGCGATAAGATCTGCTGTTTATTTACGCTGTGCCGCTTTATTGTCCGCAAGTTAAAAAATTTCCACGACGAGACCAGACGAGCGGTCAGTCTTGCTGTAGCGCTCGGTCAGGAAGCATTGATGGGCACTGCTTCTTCGATTGAGTCTATTCTCCTGTTACCTTTCTCATCCTATCCTATAATTAAAATTTTGGCTGCTTTGCGCCTATTAATACCATCCTCGGCTGCCTTGCGCCTGTTGATATTACTTTCGGCTACGTTGCGCCTACTTATATATATATATATATATATAATATACACATTTGCAATAAGTACAACTATATAAACAAGAAGCTATTTTCAATATAAACCAAAATACCACGTCGAGGCATAAAAACTGCTGAGGAAATTTATATCGCTTTGAAAGATTTTAACTTTGTCACGGGAAATGTATATTTACCTTATAGTCATCTCATTTGGCAACAAACATCTGACGCATTGCATAATGTGTTGAATAAAAATTATATATACGTATATATTACTAGAAACAGAAATGGAATTTCTGATCGTTTGCACGGCACACATATTTGTAGTACCGAAAATAATGAGATTAAAAATGAACGTGAAAACTCAAGTTCGAATTGGTCAATGAACAATTCGGCAACTCTGTTGAAACCGCTGTGTTTTGAAATGTTGATCAAAAGTGAAGAGTGGAAGCAAATAAGTCCAACTATAGTTTCGTACAAATGACGATTGTATAATACTTTAAAATCTGGCTGGACAGATGTTATTTATGAAAATTTGTGAAACCAGATGAAATTGCCATGTGCGTTACAATTTAAACGCGCAAAGATCAACAATTGTTCTGGCGAAACTTTTCTCATAATTACTGAGAAATGGTCCCAATGTCAAACACAAATTAACATACGCAGCCTGGGAAAATGTACGAAGGATGGTTTAAAATGTACGGTATCAACATATGATACGCGTGAAATAGTGCATCTAAAGAAAAGGCAACTACGCGGTCGTCTTCGAAAAGTGACGGCTAAAGAATTGCAAGCAAAATCTACATACACATGGCGACGCGACGAAGCGAATAGATTAATGCAATACGGAGACGTAGAACCTGCAAATTTATTTTCCGAAAATATATTGCGCAAGGCGAAACAAGAATTTCGCGATAAAGAACTAGGTGTAGAATCTACAAATAATCCGATATTTTCGTTAATGTTATTAAAATATAACGCAGAATTTGCTGGAAGCATTTACGAAATTGGATTGGACAAAATGTACGTAATGTACTGGTTACCCGAACTGCAATTGTACAAAGAAGCATGCAAAAGCGGAAAAATCAATAATATCAGTATTGACGCAACAGGCTCCTTGATAAAACCGATTGCGAAGCCTGATGGATCTAAAGGAGCAATACTTTTATATCAAGCGGTGGCATCATATGATAATAAAATATTATCGCTTTCCCAAATGATTTCCGAAAAACATGACACGAATACATTAACGTATTGGTTGCGTGAATGGATACGAATGGGTGCAAAATTCCTAAACAAACAGTTTGCGATTTTTCGTTTGCTCTTTTGAACGCCCTCTGTCTTGCCTTCAATAATAGTAGCTTAGCAGATTACATAGACAAGTGTTTTAATGCACTTATGTCTTCTACTTCTCTCAATATAAAATCGATTATTCGCCTTGATATTGTTCATCTCATAAAGCAAGTATGCCGATGGTCCTGCTTTAAGAAGTCATCACCTTTTATCAAGGACTTTTACGTAAGATGTGTTGGGCTGCTAACTAAATGTACGAGTATCGATAATTTTTGCGAATTATGTACAGACGTGTTATCAGTCGCTTTTTCTGAAGTAGAAGATGTAACTAATAACGAGAATCGAATTTACAAAGCACAAACGAAGCTTTTCAATATGATGAAAACTGACACAATGATTATTGCTGACGAAGAAGAAAGTACAGACTGTCATGAAATCGATGATGAAGAGGATAAAGAAAACGAATCAAAAATTTCTGAATTCTTGCTTAAGATAGAAAAGAAAAGTAAAAAAATGGCTCACGGTAATCGACCGAATCCTTACTTCTGTCCAGATTTCGGAAAAAAGTTTTTGAAATTATCTAAATATTTTACGCTGTGGACAGCAGTTATGGCAAGTGAAAAAAATTCAACAAACGTGCCTTTCATCCCGACCTCGGCACACAGTGAAGAATATTTTAGAGAATTAAAGTCCCTTGTACTAAAAGGCGAAAAATCCATCAGGGTTGATAAATTCATTATTATTCACTTACGATCGTTAGTCAGAACAACAAAATTATTACATGCATCGTGTCAGCCTCTTGACAATCATGACAATCATCCGTTTGGCAGTCAAAGTTTATTAGACAGTATGAGTGACAATGAGAATGTCAAACTAAATGTTTCAAAGGATGATAACAAAACTGATTGTTTAAGAGTACTTGTCGATGATGAAATCCTCTAAAAAACAAAAGATTCTGTTACTAAGGATCAAACGTCGCCGGTTAAACATGCAACGGAACTTGAAACTGATGATTATCAATGCCGACGATAAAGTCCTCTCGAGAAACGAAGACTCTGTTGCTGAAGAACAAACGGCGCTGCCATCTGTATCAACTGAACTTGAAAGTAAAGATTACCTGAACGAAAAGGAGGGGTGGAGAGGAACTAATAAAATTACTACCAAACGTGGAAAATATCTAACACCATGTGCAGATATACAAAATATGTATAAGCGACCACGTATACAGACAAAGTTACCTTTGTTGATCAATGTTAATAGTTTACCACTCATTGAAACAGATAGAGGGCATCTAAAAATAAGAAATACCTGTCCTTTTGATTTTGTATTGCAGTGCATTATTACTGCTTATCACGATTGGGTATCGTACAACGATTATGTCAATCAGACAAAAAATGTCATTTTCGACTTGACTAAAAATATATATATCTCAGTCTCGTATAACTAATAAAATATATACGATGAGAGTAAATATCCTATTACAGTTCGTATCTGTAAAATATGGAGAATTAGATTGTGAAATGAATATAGGTGTGTTAATACAAAAATTGTTAAAAGACGAGCCTTCCATGATATGAGAGAAAAATTGCGAGGATTGTTATTACCGAAAAGTTACAGTTGATCCCGTAATAAGCATTGATATACAGCCGATATTCACCGAAGGCATACAAGTCTTGCAAAAAGCAGTAGAACAACATTTCGCCAAAACTGTTAAAAACTGCTTTCGTTGCAAAGGTAAAAACCTTACTTACACGTATAAAACCGGCAATCATGTTTTTATCGACATTGGAGTTTTAGAATGGAAAGATGCACGAAAAAATGTTCGCGCCAATGAACCATGTGCTATAACATTAACACTTGCTACATTACCAACAGATATAAAAATACAAAATGAAACATTCAAACTCGTAGGAGCTATAAATTACTTACCTGGACATTACCAATCCTATGTTCGCAGAATAAATGAAAAATCGGAGTATGATGGTATTAGCAAAACAAAAGAACCAATACGAACAACGCAACGTACACTATTAGAAAAAGAACGTATACATATATTGTATTACGTTAAAACTTAAAAAACTGAATATGACCTTCGCAATTGAAGAAAGAGAGAGAGAGAGAGAGAGTAAAAGATATAAAGGTACGATTCAATATGTCCAGGAAGTTTCGAATAAAATAGTAAAATAAAAAAATGAATAAAATAGCACATAGACAATTTCGTGTCCAGGCATCCAAATCTGTTTTAGGAGCCAATCTTTTAGAAGCCGAGCAAAGGCATCGAATGTTGACAATTTCTTAATTACATATTTCAAAAAACATTTTTGACATCGATTTTCACGGTTCAAAAAGCAATCCATCACAAGGTGACAAAGATTAAAACATCTGATACGCAGAGTGTTGCAACTTTTTCTAGACAACTACAAACGAAAATTCGTTCACTTCAAACGTCTACGCATTATTTGGCTTCGATTTAGTCGGTTTAGAACGCAGCCCCCCCGATGAGGTTGAAGAAACAACCACCCTTCACACAAAAATTGCTGCCATTTCTATTCTAGACAACTACAAACGAAAATTCGTTCACTACAAACGTCTACGCATTATTTGGCTTCGATTTGGTCGGTTTAGAACGCAACCTCCCCGATAGGATTGAAAATACAATCACCCCTATTACAAAAATTGCTGTCATTTCTATACGGGACAACTACAAACGAAAATTCTTTCACTACATATTTCTACAAACCCATTAGCATCGATTAGAACCGGTTTCAAGTCAGCCCCCATGACGGGGCGTAAATAGCTACCCTTAGAACTTAAGGGGTTGTAACTTTTTTCCTGGTCAACTACAAACGAAAATTCTGTTACTACATATTTCTACAAACGATTTGGCTTCGATTAGGTCAGGTTTTAAGTCAGCCCCCCATTTTGGGGGGCTGGCCATTTTTTCAACCCCTCATAACTTTTTTATTTTTTAACTACAAACGAAAAGTCTTTCACTACATATTTCTACAAACGATTTGGCGCAATTTTATGCAAAAAAAAATTTTTTTTAAAGTCGGGGGCTAACTTCACATAGGTCTAAAATTTAGATGATTCCGCTTGTTTTGAAATCACTTTTTTTTTGAGTGTACAGAAGATCGTCGGTCATGCAAGCAATCGTCCCGCCATGTTCGACCGCCTCGAACGCGGCAAAGCGCTGCGAGGTGTTCGTGACGAAGTAACTCGGTACCGAATGTCCCGACTTCCTCTTGCGACTTCCTGCTCACCGATCGCGGCTGTATCTTCGCCGCACCGCCGCCGTCGTCGTCGTCGTCGTCGTCGTCGTCAGGCCTCCGTTCGTGTTTCGCCTCACGATCCTGTTGGCGTGACTGTTAGCGTGCTACCATGCGAAAACCGTCGCGTCGCCGAGGTTGCCGAAGGGATCGACCGATCCCCGACCACAACGGTAACGTGACCCGACGCTATTCCGTGCGCGCGCGCGATCCACCATCGACAGAATCCGCGATTCGATCGATCCTGTTTCCCGACAGCGCCCCCGTCCGCTCCCTATACTGCGGCCCGGAATGAAATATAGCGGGTCCTTCGTAGGGATTCGCGGTGCACCTTGGTACCGTGGCCATGTTCGACACCGTACACCGTCCTCGACGCGTTCCCGTATTCTTCAGCTCGTGCGGGTATGACGCGAAAAAGCGTTGCTCGTATGAAGATCGGGTATATCTACGGTTGTTGCGACTTCAACAAGTAACTAACGTAAAAAAAATGTGTTGTTTTCAATATGCAACGTCCTCGATGCTCTTTCGTATTCTTCAAATAACGGGAAGAAACGTTTCGTCGCGGAGGCCATTGACCTCTACGGTTATAACAATTTTACAAAGCAATTACCGTCAAAACAATTATTTTTTTAATATGCAACGTCCTCGACGCGTTCTCTCATACTCTCCAAATGCCGCAAGTATTACGGGAAGATGCATCTCGTTGCAATTGTAGAAGTCATTGACTTCTGTGGTTACGATTTTAATAACGATTTTAAAAAATAATTAGCAACAAAACCATTTTTTTTAAATATGCAACTTCCTCGATACCCTCTCGTACTTTTCAACTAACAAACACGGAAAAGTATTTCGTGGCAACTATAAAGGCTTGATTAACTTCTGCGGTTATAACGATTTTAAAAAATAATTAGCATCAAAACAATTATGTTTTAAATATGCAATGTCCTCGATGTTCTCTCATACTCTTCATATAGCGCAAGTATAACGGGAAAATGCGTCCCGTCGCAATTGTAGAGGCCGTTGACTTGTGCGGTTATAACGATTTAGAAAGTAATTAGCAGTAAAACTATTTTTTTTAAATACGCAACGTCCTCCATGCTCTCTCATATTATTGGTATATTATTCAGCTAACACATGTATGACGCGAAGAAGTATTTCACGGCAGCTACAAAGGCCGTTGACTTCTGCGGTTATACATAGTATAGATCGTAGTATAGATCTAATCTATGGTAATAACAATTTTATAAACCAATTAGCACCAAAATGTTTTTTTTTAAACATGCAACGTCCTCGATGCTCTCTCGTACTCTTCAAGTAACGCAAATATAACGCGAAGAAGCGTCCCGTCGCAATTGTATAAGCCACTGACTTTTGTGGTTATAACAATTTTATAAAGTAATTAGTGTCAAAACAATTATTTTTAATACGCAACGTCCTTGATGCTCTCTCTTACTCTTCAACTAACACACATATAACGTGAAGAAACGTTTCATCACAGCTGTAGAAGCCGACTTGACTTCTGCGGTCACGACTTTAAAAATTAGCGATAAAATAAAAGTAATTAGCATTTTTTTTTTAATACGCAATGTCCCGGATGCTCTCTTATACTCTTCAACTAACTCGAGTACAACGCGGAGGGACGTTTTGTAAAGCAGCTGTAGAGGCTGTTGACTTCGTGCAAAAGTCGCGTGTTAATTTTGTATTGTAAAACAATCAGCGTCGAGGATTTCGCTATTTTTACGTACGACGCGACGTCACGAAATCACTTTCGCCGTAGATTTAATTGATCAACCGCGTCAAGATATTTGCTGCCTACAGCTGCGACAAAATCTCCCTTTTTTTCGCGGTATACTTGCATTAGTTGAAGAATATGAGAGAACATCCAAGACGTTGCATACTAAAAAAAATGCTAATTACTTGTATTTTATTGTTAATTATTTTCTAAAGTCGTTATAACCGCAGAAAAAAGTCAACGGTCTCTAAATTTACTGCCGAGCGAGGACCTCTTTATCCCCGCGAACAAATTCACGGGTATCGGATAAAGCGACGTGCGGTCGCGGAGATGGCTCCCACTTGCCGGGTTTCTTCCTGCCCGCGGCATTCCTAACACTCGACTGCACTACGACAAGTCACCGGCGCACAATGGATCGAAACGGTGAAAAAGGTGGAGATCGAGCCAAAAATAAAAGTTCGAATTTCACAACTTCATCTACTAGAACGTATTGTAAAATAGTTCTAATATACTCATATAATCCAATATATAATCCAACTGCAGAAAATATAAAGTAATGAGTAATATAGATACTGTAAGCGTCTAAAGTCTCGAGTTTCTGTGATAAGTAAAATGTGTTAAGCATAAGTCGTCCATTCGTGTTCGCTTTATTTTATATAAATAATTATCGATCCTTGTTTATCTTATGGTACACAATTCTATGGTTCTTCAAGAACATTTTTATCATATCCGTTGCCAGATTTTGTTATATTTTACGCATTTTTCTCTATGACGAATTAGAACGAAATCGTAACTCAACTCATACATATTTATTAAATAATTAAAAAAATATCCATATTTGTCCAAGATCTACTAAATCTACTAAGGATTTAAAATAAATCATTCATATAGTAAAAAACCGTATAGGTTTCAACTGCGATCTCGTGCGATCTTTTCTCCTATACATCCGTATAGTGGATAGAAACCATCTAACCTATTATGTACAATTGTACATGAATGAAAATTCGGTTCGGAGACAGAATTTCGCCCAGACATCATTTGTAATGAAAATTTCAGTAAAATTTCTGTTTATATTTCCATAATATTTTTATAACAATATTTTTTTTTATTGAATCTTAAATATTCCTGTTTGGTTTCAAGTCAACGTCACATAGACAAGAAATAAGACATACATTTTTTTCAATCTGTTGCAACAGATTGAAGAAGAATCGCAAAATTTCGGAGTCTTTTCGTTTAATCCAGTTCTATTCATACACGTAATCAAAGGATTTGCGAAGAACCTCTATGCTGTATTATTACTCTTGGCTGTTTTCACGAATTTTGTTTTACAAAATCCACTGGTCTTGCAATTTTCTCTTGTGTTTTCATACAGATTGTTTAAACTTAAAATTTTCAAAAATGTGTAACAAATATTTTATTAATTGAATTTATGTAAAAAGATTTGATATAACTTGCCCAAAGTTAGCTTGTTCCTTACCTTCACGTGGTGCTAGCTGTTGAAACCGAATAGGAACACTATATATTTATATATTAGGAACTTGAATAAGTTCTCGCTGTTTCCCGACAGATGGTGTTATCTTAGCGTTTTTGCATCGGGCAATACTACAGCCAACTTCATCGTGAAGCTCCACCATTAGGCTCGAAGTGACAGTATATGTTAAGACCATCACACACACACACAAATGAACGTAAGCAGTAAAGAAACTGACACAATCACAATCAATTATTCTCGTAAGTTTTAAAATGGCGTCTTTAAGTTTCGATTGCGATTGGTCGATTTATTTACTGCTTACGTCTTACTGCTTAAGTTCGTTTGTGTGTAAAGGCTATTATTCCGCCGAAGTGTAAACAACATATTTTTTCATAGCATTAAACATTTCGAATTTCGTGCGAAAAAACGAGTATTTGCGGGGAATTTTACTGCATTACTTTTTTCAAAAAAAAATCTGCAGCTGAAGCACATAGAAGTTCTTGTGAAGACTTACGGCGACCATGCTCTGTCGGAAACAACATGCAGAGATTGGTTTAAACGCTTTAAAAATAATGATTTTGATGTTGAAGATAAAGAACGCTCTGGCGTATCGAAAAAGTTTGAAGACGAAGAATTGGAAGCATTACTCGATGAAGACCCATGTCAGACGCAAAATAAACTTGCAGAATCATTAGGAGTTGATCACACAACAGTTGCCGAACGTTTAAAAGCATTAGGAATGATTCAAAAGCAAGGAAATTGGGTGCTGTATGAATTGAAGCCGAGAGACGTCGAACGGCGTTTTTTCACGTGTGAACAGCAGCTCCAACGGCAGAAAAGGAAAAGTTTTTTGCATCGTATCGTGACTAGCGATGAAAAGTGGACACACTACGATAAGCATAGAAAATCGTGGAGTAAGCCCGGCCATGCATCAACATCGACGGCAAAGCCGAATATCCATGGTTCCAAGCTCATGCTCTGTATTTGGTGGGATCAGCTGGGTGTAGTATATTATGAGCTCCTCAAACCCAACGAAACCATCACGGGAGATAGCTATCGACTACAATTGATGCGTTTGAGCCGAGCATTGAAGGAAAAACGGCCGCAATACGAGGAGAGACACGACAAAGTAATTTTGCAGCATGACAACGCTCGGCCACATGTTGCAAAACCGGTCAAAACCTACTTGGAAACGCTCAAATGAGAAGTCCTACCCCACTCGCCGTATTCACCGGACATTGCTCCTTCCGATTACCACTTGTTCCGATCGATGTGACTCATGGCCTGGCTGAGCAGCACTTCCATTCTTATATGAAGATGCCAAAAAATTAGTCGATTCGTGGATAACCTCAAAAGATGAGTCGTTCTTTCGACATGGTGTTCGTATGCTACCAGAAAGATGGGAGAAAGTAGTGGCTAGCGATGGATAATACTTTCAATGACATGTTCTTTACTAATTTTTTTAAATAAAGCATTCATTTTCGCAAAAAAACAGCGAGAACTTATTCAAGTCCCCAATATATTCGTTACAATACTATTATTATTAAAATGGTATACAAAAATATAAATAAAATATTTTATGAAAATTAATTTCATTAAAACTTATTGCTGCACAAAATTTTGTTTCCGAACGGAATTTTACTCGATGTCCACAGAATTTGAAGTTTCGATCCACTGTGTGGCATCTCTCACGATCGACGCTCGACTTGCGAAGTTGCGATGCAGTCACGGTGCAGGATTGTGGAGCAGTCCGCGTAGCAGCGTCTAATCCGCGGCTGCAGCGCGAAAAGAGGCACGACGATAGGACGAAGAGTCATGCTTGCAATGGCGTGACTAATAATTTTACGCGAATAACTCGACTCCGCCGTTGACGTGAAACGAGAAGTTACACGCCGCGCGTGTGTCACGAATCGTTTCGAAAGTGACCGCGATCGAGATGGAAGTCAACCTACACTGTCCATTTTCCGTTTAAATGTATTCTCTAATAATAATAATAATTATTATTATTATTATTATGCTGCATTGCATTCCATCGCGTGAGACGCGAGCCCGCTTCGTCTCACGAGCGGAATCTTTCTTGTTATCCCTCTTACTTTTCCACGCGATCGAACGGAGGAGGCGGCACGTCGGTCTCGCATCGCCCACGAAAACCGTAATTCCGATATAGCCATTAGACGCACGCGATTATATTGTCAGCGATCTCTCTAAGCGGGCCCGCGATTATTACCAGCCTCATTATGGCATTGATCTCCGCTCGCCGATGCGATCGGCGTCGCGAGTGTACCGCGAGAGAGTGAGAGAGAGAGAGAGAGAGAGAGAGAGAGAGAGAGAGAGAGAGAGAGAGAGAGAGAGAGAGAGAGAACCACTACGAGTTCTCGTTACACACACACACACACACACACACACACACACACACACACACACACACACACACACACACACACACACACACACACACACACACGCACGCACGCACGCACGCTCACGCACACGCACACGCACACGCACACGCACACGCACACGCACACGCACACACGCACACGCACACACGACGAGGTTCTCGCGTAATTCAGACAGCGGCCGCCGTCAATTAAAACGAGCCAACAATGTTTGCGCGACACGAGACAGGAGACGCGATATAACGGGCGTATACGTGCGGCTCATTTAATTATCGGCGGTACCTTAGACAGGTGCGTTCGGGGGAAAGTACGTAATGCCGATTACGGTAGCCGGAGTGAAAGTTGATGCCGAAGCGGCGTGCACGCGCGAGCGCGACCGTCGATGGATAACGCGACGAAGAACGATCGTTTGTTCGCGAAGCGGTGTCCGGTGTCCGGTGTCCGGCTAATTGGCGTGGCCCGAATACGCGAGAAGACCGAGTTCGCGCCCGAACACACGGCGCACGCGTGTATGTGTACGCGTAAATTTCGTTCAGAGTCTAAAAGTAGGATCGAGATATTCTCCGTGCTTTTCGCGCATGCCGATAGCATCTCGCAATATATATGTAAAAAAATCACTTGACTTTAAGAAGCAAAATTTAAATCTATCACTTTGATTCAATTGTGATGCACACATTGCAAAGTCACTTGAAATTCAGTCAGGAAAAATTCAAATCTCTCGCTTCAATTTTCGATCGTGATACATGCGTTGAAAAATTACTCGATATTATCAGGAAAAATTCAAATCTCTCGATTCGATTCAATCGTGACACGTTGAAACATCACTTGATATTAGCAGACAAAATTCACATCTCTCGCTTCGATTTTTAACCCTTACTGTACATCTAGGGTCCAGTGAACCTCAACAAACTGTTAAGCATCAAAAATATTTTTTTATGTCAATAATGATCATGAACATTTGAAATTTCTTGGAGTTTGGTTTTCTCAAAAAATTCCCTGCTTCGTCAAAATAAACACCTATTTTTAACCGCACGCATCCGAACCAATGTTTTCTTAAAAATATAGTATTTGAAGAATATAACCTCAAAGAAATTATTTAAAAATACCAAAAATTATATGAGATATGATTTTTTTTTGTACGATATATCATTTTTTGCGCTTTTTTTCCTTTACGGATTTTTTTCATTATGTTCGTATCAAAATTATTCAAGAAAAAGCTCTTGCCTCTTATTTTAAAAGGTTTCAAAAGTATCCTTAATTTTTTTCGAATCAAAATATCCAGTAGAATAAGCATGGTGGCACAGTTTTAATCGTTAGAGTCGCCCTGTGTATCATGTTGAATTATTCGGAGGTGTGTACGGGGTAAGGGTTAATCGTGATACATATGTTGAAAAATCATTCAATATTAACAGAGAAAATTCAAATCTCTCGCTTCGATTTTCAATCATAACACATATGTTGAAAAATCGTTCGATATTATTAGGGAAAATTCAAATCTCTCACTTTGATTCAATCGTGATATATACGTTAAAAAATCACTTGATATTATCTTCTTTCACGTCAATGAAGTGTCAATCCAGCCCATTTGGGAATTTTAAGGTTTCCAAGTTTCAATTTGCAATTATCAATGTAATGTCACATGTGTCGTATGATTCGATCGAAAAGCTTCGATCTATTTCTAACCTCAAATCTGAGTATTCAATCTCAAGTAACGACAATTAGTATTAGTATTTCAACTGGAAATCAAGTGACAACCATAAGTCTCAGCCGCTGCGGCTACATCTCGGGGCTCCTCCCGGCCGACTCTTTTCCCGGCATGACAATTTTTATATGCGATAATTTTCGCGCGTTAATCTGGATCGAGCCGCCATGCATCGATCGCCGTTTTCTCCGTCGCTTTTTCACGGGGAGAAAGGTTCCACGTATTTAAGCGGAGAAATCAGAGAGTTCCGGTATGTCTGCACGACGATGATAAGCCGCTCGAGCAAAAACGATCGATTCGATCGACACCGTTCGCTTCCGCGACCCGTTTTCATTATCGTTATCAGCGATTGCGCATCGAGCAAGAGAGAAAAAGCGAGAAATTCGAGCTTCATGAAAGTGACCAGTCACGACGCGGCATAACAGCGCGTTTTCCTGGAGAAAAGCGCGCTCGGTTCCGCGAGTGACGCGAGTTATCGCGCCGACAAGTCGTTATCCTTCGCTCGAGCCGGAGACATCGGCGAAAAATCAGCGATTAATTAGCAAGTGTCGTTTCGCAAGGTTTCACAAGGTCCGTCGATAAACGAACGAGTCAACGAAGATCGATACGAGCAATCATACTCGATCGATCTGCACAAAATGAAGTGTGCACAAAACCGAAAAAATATAATACATAATATAAATATATTTCGCACACAACACGACCTTCCCCCTTTTTCTCTCTTTCTCTTTCTATACGACAAACCGCGCGCTTTTACCGCGAGCGACGATTTGCGCACAACCTCGCGGATAACCTGCACGTTTATCACACATTCGCGCGAGTGGATTTTTCACGGGAAAGACGCGACAGTTTACACTGCCGCGCCCGAGTAATAAATACTGCCGGGGCGCGTTCGGGGAGTTAAGAATCGACAGAGGAGCAAGATCGATAGCGCTATTCGCGCCGACGAAGGAAGGAAAGAAAGAATGGAAGAGAGAAGGAAAGAAAGGAAGGGAGGGAGGGGAAAAAGGAGAAAGATAAGAGAGGAAGGAAGCGGCTCTCTCGTGCCGGGCCGGCGCGCGATCCTATCGATGTGCTGGTTGATCAACGTTTTACAAGCGGACAGGAGCGTTACCGCGAGGCGCGAGAGATACCGGCCGGCTGTATTTCCAAGGCGCGTTGTAAACGAGAGAGCGATACGAATCTGCTTATCTCAGACGACGACGGCGACGGCGACGGCGGCGGCGGCGGCGGCGACGGGGAGAACGAAAAGAGGTGAGGAAGAAGAGTGAAGAAGGTGGCGCGGAGAAGGCATGTCGCGGGTCACCGCTTTTCACGCGGCGCGCCGGCGTACTTCGCGAAGTCACCTGAGGCGAGAACGATGATGGAACGTCTCGCCGACACGGAGCCCGCGTGATTTTTGCCTTCATGCTCCGCCGACCATGCGCCATGGTAATTCGTCAGCTCTCGCGACCATGCGACCGGCCACGCCCGCCGGAAGAATCGAACATCCACATGCTACCGCGGCCGTCGATGGTGCCTCGCGATATATCTGAACATTCCCGGATTAAATAGCGACGTGCCGCACAGTGGATGACGGTGAGAAAGATGGACATCGAGCCAAAAATAATAGTTCAAATTTCACAACTTCATCCACTAGAATGTATTGTAAAATTGTTCTAATATATGAATGCAGAATCCGAATGCAGAAAATATAAAGTAATGAGTAATATAAATATTGTAAGCGTCTAAAGTACCGAGTTTCTGTGATAGGTAAAATGTGTTAAGCATAAGTCGTCCATTTGTATTCGCTGTATTTTATATAAATAATTATCGATCCTTGTCTATCTTATGGTACACAATTCTATGGTTTTTCAAGAACATTCTTATCATATCCGTTGCCAGATTCTGTTATATTTTACGCATTTTTCTCTATGAATTAGAACGAAATCGTAACTCAACTCATACATGTTTATTGAATAATTAAAAAAATATCCATATTTGTCCAAGATCTACTAAATCTTACTATATGAATGATTTAAAATAAATCATTCATATAGTAAAAAACCGTATAGGTTTCAACTGCGATCTCGTGCGATCTTTTCTCCTATACATCGTATAGTGGATAGAAACCATCTAACCTATTATGTACAATTGTACATGAATGAAAATTCGGTTCGGAGACAAAATTTCGCCCAGAAATCATTTGTAATGAAAATTTCAGTAAAATTTCTGTTTATATTTCCATAATATTTTTATAACAATATTTTTTTTTATTGAATCTTAAATATTCCTGTTTGGTTTCAATTCAGCGTCACATAGACAAGAAATAAGACATACATTTTTTTCAATCTGTTGCAACATAAGGAGGGCAATGTAGAAAATGAACAAAACCAACATGAAACGTATGAAAGAATATGCAGAGCTCTCGCCGATATTTTTAATTTTAGATATACTATAAAGCTAGGAAAGGTAAAATTCTGAACAACTTTTTACGATATATCTATGTCCGATAATTTTGTGCTCACTCAGCCGAGTAACATTAACTCGGATATGTCGCAGAGAAAATTGTTCTGTTTTTTTCCTCGCTAAGAAGTCTTCAGAGGTCTTTGCCTTTTTACAATATTTTCATCTTCAGTATATGGTAGATTTGTGAATTCAGTAAGGCGCAAAAAGTTTTATAAAAGATATAAATTTAATAAGATATAAATTGATAAGAGAGATGTTGAAGAATGTTTATCGGACATAGGTCTCCTGAACTGTACTTTTTTACCTTCTAATATTCTACAGTTGAATATCTCGCAAACTACAAGCGACTCCCATATGGATGTATTATAAAAGTATGATAAAAGTATAATAAAAATTTACCCATGACTTTAGCCTTTATAGCATATTTTAAAATAAAGAATATCGGTGAAAGGTATTACCTTCTATACATAGTTGAGTAAGTTAATTTTTTTTAATTAAATTAATTTTAAAGTTAACGATTTGTGAATTAACCAAGTTTATGTTAAAAATTATTTAAACGCTTAACTCGATTAAAAATTAAGTTAAAAATTAAATTCACTTATTAAAGTTAAAAATTAATTATGCTAAGCTATATATTTACATATAATTAACCTTTTAATTATACGTTAAATATATATTAAATTTAATAAATAATAAAAAATGGAAAGAAATAGTAAAATGTTTAGGAATAATAAAAATAATAAAAAAGCTATTCTAGACTGTTTTCACGCGAATATTGATATTGATGAATTATTTTAATCTATAACTTGAAAAAAAAAGAGTTAACAAGTTAACGCATTTAAAAATGACTAATTTGAGTTAAAAGTTAACACGTTTAAAATTAACTGAGTTAAGTTAAAAGTTATTATACCTTTTTGACTTTTTAACTTAACTTTCAACCGATCAACTAGTTACTACTCAAACCTGCTTCTTATGCACATTCACCAGAGGAAACTACGAAAGTGAATTCACGACTACGAGAACGCCACTGTATCGGCGAGTTCTTTACACCTGACATTTCCGTTCCAGAATTTAATCGCTCTTCCGCAAATTTCCGTTTTCATCTTGCGCTCTCGCAGCGTGTCGCAATCACACATTGGATAACACCGAAACCGATATAAATCCGCGGTGTCCGACGATTATAATCACAGGCAGTTTTCGCGGATAAAATTTTAACTGAAATTACAAATCTTGCGCGCGCGCGCACGCACGCACGCGTGCTCGGCACGAATAAATCTCCCGTAACGATATTCAATTTTCACTCGGATAATAATAGCCGAGATATAGAGAAGCGCAATTGTTAAGATTCGCCCCGAGGCCGCGCGCCGGCCGCTCGAGTGCGAATCAAATCGCGGCGCGCGCGCGCGGCAAGGCACACGCATGTGCTGTTCGCAAAAACAGAGCAGCCCTGAAACGCGAAAGAGAGAGAGAGAGAAAGAGAGAGAGAAAGACCGCAGGCTCGGCAAACGCGGGCGGCGCGACCGTGAGAAAAGCGAGTGCCCTATATCTCCGCGCGTTCGAAACGGAAGAAATCCTCGAGCCATCCTTCGGGCTTCCCTCGCTTTTTTCGTCTCTCGTTCTCCCACCCCCCCCTCCCTCTCTCTTTCTCCACCATCTTTCTCCTTTTCGTCCCGTGTGCGGGCAAATCGGAATTTCGCCAAGGCGACTTTCCACCCACGTGGCACTAACCTTCCAGTCACTTCGTAATTTATCTGCGCCCGATACGTCAGATTTACGAGCCCGGGACGAAGGCGATCGGACAAGGCGGGAAAAAAAGAAACAAGGGGGAAGGGGGGGACTCCGTCGTAATTTGCACCCTGCCATAAACTTCGTGACACCGCGCCGTTATAAATAACGCGCTCTACAATGTTAAACGCTATGCGTGCCTCGCCGCACGGGTGGTTACCGCGGCTAAAACGAGAAAAGTAGAACCGCGCGCGGTCCCATATAAGTTAATCTCGTTTCAAACGCCGTCGTGATAAACGAGGAACGAAATAAATTCACGTGCGGGCAGGAGAAAACACGTATCGCTTGTTTGTGCGCACGCGCGCGCGCGTGCGCGTGCGCATGCGCGCTGCCGCCGCCGAGTTTCCTCCGCGCATTTCCCGAAATAATCGATTGCGTCTCTCTGCAAAGACCATTGCATTGTAGAAGAAAGCGTAACCGTAAGGTCGTAAGAAAACTGATCAATCACGGTCAATTATTCCTCCAGCCCAAGAAGATTAATCGAGTGTGATTGGTCAGTTTTCTTACGGATTTTCTACATGCAAAAGCCTTAACCATGCACATTTTTTTTCGGACGAGCGACTTGGGTCGAATCGGATTATTGGGTCGAAACGGAATTATTACAAAATTATTAGAAAAAAAACCAAGATTGTAACAAAAAAAGGTGGAAACGGTAACATCGCTCCGTGTGATTTTGCGACCGTACACTGACTAATTATTGTTAACAACGTGCGAGATAATTAATCTGTCGCGCGGTAGCAGCCTCGGGTTAACGTCCAAAGATGAAAGTATGCGATTATATAATATTAGTGACCCAATTAAGGCATGCTGAAATCTTAATTCTCTGCTTTCCCGGGAGCGAAAGCCCGGACTTGACGAGGGAACAAGCGGAATGGCGAAAATGGAGCGGATGGAACGCGAGAATCATTTGCGAAAGAGTCTCGGATAATCGCGGTCGTGGGAAGCACGACGTTAGTTCGGGCACGAGATTAGTTTCGCACTAGCCGAGCGTGCAGAATCTAAATAAACTAGCGCGAGAGAGGCGTAGCGCGTCCGCGAGTCAGACGCGAACCGCTTAATCGCTTATTTATCGCGGCGGCAGTATTTTCCCAAGCTGAAAAAGCGTTGGCGATGCTAATCTCAACGGGGAGAGAGGTCGACCCCCGCCGAAGTAGCCCCGTCGGCGAACAAATCATCGGGACCGCGCGCTGCCTAGGCACAGCCGAGCAGATCTAGAAATCCCCCCTCGAGAGCGCCCGGGAGGGCGCGCGGGCTTCTTCGTGCTCTAAAAAGTGAGGTGTTAAAGAGAATGTAATATCTGCCGTTCGGCGAACGAGCAGAACATACGGCGGCATGAAACATTTCGTTATATCTTTCATTTGCATCCATCACATTAGATCCTTGAAGAATTTATACACCCCTTATCGTAATGTAACTTTTACACACAATATGACTTCTCTCTTCTCTCATATATTATATATATTATATATATATATATATGTGTACTAAGTTTTCCAAAAGTAACGGACCCCCCTTCCCCTATCTCAGGATCTATGCATTATAGAGAAAAATGACCCGAAGAAAAGTTTTAGGGTTCATAAAGTTCGGTCTTTTTGTGATCTCAAATTTGATCTCGACCTCGACTTTGAAGATCATTTGAAGGTCAACTTGCGTTTTTTAAATGGGAACCCTTATTTTTTATTACAGTTTTTTTCTGCCAATTAATTTGAACAACTTTTGTTTTTTTTTGTCTATTATTTTTTAGGAAAACTTGATAATTTTTTCAATATGTATGTACCTCATATCTCATTAACTATTTGTCGGAAGAAAAAGTGGTACTAGACTTTCTTGCTTTATTTAGTCTCAAGAATATATTGTTACAATAGTGCCCTGATTTTTGTTTATTTAATGATTTTGAAATTTCCAAAAGTCAGTAAATATATATATAAAGTGTCCGGGATCTTTTGGAAATGAAAAATTGTGAAGATTAATCAGATCAAACTGAGAAGAAAAGTTATGTACCATTTTGCAAAAAATCGCAACAGTTATTAAGTTATTAATGATTAAAAATTACCACATCTAAAAGTTCTTTTAATTGATAACTTGAAAATTTGCGTACTTTGAACTTTGAACCCTGAATCTTGAACCTGTCACACAACAGAGTGTAAAAGTACCGGGACAGCGAAATATCTTAAAAACTAAACATTTTTAGAAAAAAATTTTTCAGACAAAAGTTAGTTATATCGTTTCAAGGGGGACATAAAATAACCGTATCATTTTATTTACAGATGGTGCCACTTTCAAGATGTTCACTAATCATTACTTTTCTTAAATGGAAACCAATTTTTTATTGTATC
This sequence comes from Harpegnathos saltator, assembly GCF_003227715.2. NCBI lineage: Eukaryota > Metazoa > Arthropoda > Insecta > Hymenoptera > Formicidae > Harpegnathos > Harpegnathos saltator. The sequence goes on from NW_020229915.1 coordinate 662,759, forward strand.
ATCTTTTTCCACCAATTAATTTGCAACATGAAACATTTTTCTTATTTGTCCAATATCTTTTTAAGATATTGGAGGAAAACTTGATAACTTTTATAATATTTGACTTACAATATGTCGCTAGTTTCTAAAAAAAGAAAAAAAGGCACTAGACCTTTTTACTCTATTTGGTCCCAAGGATATATTGTTATAATAGTGCCCTAACTTTTGTTAATTTGGTGATGTTAAAATTTCCAAAAGTCGACAAGTTAACAAAAGTTAGGACATTATTGTCACAATATATTCTTAAGACTAAATAAAGTAAAAAAGTCTAGTGTTATTTTGTCTTCTGACAAATAGTTAGCGAGACATCGTAAGTTAAATATTGAAAAAGTTACCGAATTTTCCTCAAATATATCGAAAAGTATTAGGTAAATAAAGAAATGTTTCAGACAAAAGTTGTTCAAATTAATTGGTACAAAAAGATGATGTAATAAAAAATTGGGATTTCTGTTAAAGAAAAGTAATGATCAGTGAATATCTCGAAAGTAGCGCCCTCTGTAAACAAAATGATATAACTTTGTTTTATATCCCCCTTGAAACCATACAATTTTTAACTAAAACATTTTTTTTTAAATACTTAGTTTTCGAGATACTTCGCCGTCCCGGTACTTTTTATACACTCTGTATATTATATATTATATATTATACATCTCATATATTAAAAATAATTTTCTTAATAAAATCTTTTTACATACAATAATTCGTAGTCATATAATATAGATCGACGACTATCACATAGAAATTTTCAGCTTGTAAAAAAAATTACATTCAAAGGAATACATGTGGCGGGTGTTCCTGCCGGTTCAAGTTCTCACCGTCCCTTCGACCTGACAGGAACAAGAAGACTACAGCGAGTTTTGTCCACAGAGGAGATTATTGCGCGGTATCAGTCGACGCGGTCGGCGCGATCCGAGGCGTAAGTTTCATCAGTCTCCGTATAAATTCGCCCCCGGCGGTATCCACCTAACGCAACCGCGGGATAGAAAGGCGGTAATTGACCGACGACTTTCTCGGGGTCTAGATAGGAGTACGTGAGCGCTCGGCGGGGGGTACGAATCATAATTCGCGGTGACAAACCTTTGTGGCCGCTACCGCGTCCAATAAATCCCGACACAATGGGGCGGCCCCGTCCGAGAGAATCCCCGTTACAGCATTCCTCGCGCCGCCAGGACAATGCCAGGAGCGAAATAGAAATAAGACGAAGAATAGTGTCGAAAGACTCGAAGACGAGGAGAGAAGGAGGAAAAACAGGCGAAATAGATAACGAAGAGAATGCAAGGAGAGAAACTAACGAGTCACATCAAACACGCAAAGTCAAAATATCCATTTTAATGATCCCCTCGCTTCTTGGAAAAGCGCCGTTTAAAATGATCCGTACGAGCTTCCGATGAAAAAGAGATTTATCGAAATTGGATGTAGCTTCGAAGAACCAACCCGATGAGCCAGCGAGCTGAATTTGTTATGTTGCACACTTTCTCTAAATATCGGAAACGTAAATATAAAATATTAGCCCCGGCAATGAAACAGAAGGCGAGTTTAAAGCGTTTTGCTTCCTAACCATTAGACACATTTTTTTACCTTTACATCAACATTTTAAGAATTTCAATGTCATTTCTGTGACCCTGCAAACAGCAAAAAGCCATTATTGAACATATAAAGTTAGCAATTCAAACGATCTTACCTAACCTAAAAAGTTTACAACATACTTGAACATGAAAAATACAATCATATTAAAATACTACTTAAATCTTTCGCCTTACTAAATTGATAAGTCTATAATATACCATACCTTACCTAACCTAACCTAAATCTAATCTTGAACATAAGGGATACAATCATCCTAGAATAAACCACAACATCGAGTTTATTTGCAAAGAAATCGATGCTAACGTCCAGATGATTGAATCTCAGCGGAGACTTTTACGTTTCAGGTTGCAAAGACTTTTACGTTTCAGTGTTGCATCAGAGCAACTTGATTATCGTCTCTGCGAGTATCTTTGACAGCGAGAAATGCGTCAAGTGAACTTTGATCTGTTCTCAGAACTGATTAAAGCGATTAGACAAATTTATCCCAGCAAAGATCGTTAAACAGAATTATCGCTAAGCAGCAAAACCCCTGGACTTCGTCTTTCAACAAAAAAACTACTAATAAACAACTAATACACAATTACCGGGACCAATATTTTATATTTAGCATTCCCACACCTACCCAAGTGTACTCTAAATATTTCAGCTCGCTAGCTCATAGGGCTCGCTACCACCTCGAAATATCGGAAATGTATACAGAGACAAGGAGACCATTGTGATTACTTCATCTAGCCCGACAAGAAGATATTAGGCTCGTCTTGGAAATGAGTGGCGCCTCTGACGCTTGACTTCTGGGTGGTCCCGGATTTCAAATTGCAGCTGCCCGGTTTTCCCGATCCTCGAATCGGCCTCGAGTCCGACCCGAGTCTTCGGACGATGATCGATATCTACTTAAAATCTTAATCACCGCGGATGGTTAATCTCATAACCCTCCAATTTACACGGTCGTGCTTCGCTGGAGAACTCGGAGTAGACTTCAAGCATCCTCCTTTCACGGCAGATACTTCTCTTCCTTCTTCTTTTCTGCCTCTTCTCCTTCCTCTTCTTCTCGTTTCTCTCTCTCTCTCTCTCTCTCTCTCTCTCTGTCTCTCTCTATCTATCTTTCTCGTATTCTTGTTACACAGGGAAAGCACGACGAGGAAGACGCGCCGGGGCCGGAGAAGGAGCAGGATACAGAGAGGAATCCAGCCGGCAACTAGTGACAAGGCCAAAGCACACGGAGGAAAACGAGGGCCGTGCGTGCACAGACACATTTATCCCCGCCTCTATCGCGGCCCTGGCGTCGACAGCTTCCTGGTGCTGACTTGCGCAATCGTCTATACCTCGCGATCGGACCGCTTCCTGCAAATCGCGGCCATGAAAGAGAGAGAGAGAGAGAGAGAGAGAAAGAGAGAGAGAAACGGAAAGCGCGAAAGGCCACGGAGAGAGAGAAGTCCCATTGCGATTATACCACGACGCCAATACCAATTATAGATACGGATACCGCGCTCCGTTAGGGCTCGCTTCGACGTTCCGGTGCTGCTTCGCGGTCGTATCAAATTTAAAGAGACAATGCCGGCGGTGGACGTGGCGAACGTTCCGAGCGCAGATCAGGAGCGACCGGGACAAACTGGCTTCCTCTTCGTGTCTTTATTCTGAGAAAAACAGCGGAAACGGAATTGCAAAAGCTTCCGTTTCCGTACAAGCATTTCCTCCAAAGTTATTATTTATTTTACACATCTAATTATTATATATTAATTATTTTGTTAATTTTATCATACAGTATTATCATACAGAGTGTCCGGGATCTTTTGGAAAGGAAAAATTGTGCAGATTAATCAGATCAAATTGAGAAGATAAGTCAAGTACCATTTTGCAAAAGTCGCAATAGTTATTAAGTTATTAATGATTGAAAATGACCACATTAATTGATAACTTGAGAATTTGCGTACTTGTTTGCAAAATGGTAAAAGAATGACATAACCTACAATTACATTTGACGGCTATTATGCCCAGCGACAGGATCAAGATTCAGGGTTCAAAGTTCAATGTATTTATATCTATCGCTAGATACAATAGCCGTCATATAATTGTTAGGTATAATTGATTAGGTCATTTCGAACGAAAAACTTTACCTTTACCTTTTTGCAAATAAATATGCAAATTTTCAAGTTATCAATTAAAAGAGTCTCTAGATGTGATCATTACCAATCATTAACAACTATTGTGAATAACTATTGTATTTATAAAATGGTACTTGACTTTTCTTCTCGGTATGATCTGACTTTGATCTGACTCAGTTTAATCTTCGTAATTTTTCGTTTCCAAATGATCCTGGAAACCCTATATACATATATTTTTTAATTTATCTTTCTTACTTTCTTAAGGTCAGGAGATGTGATAGAAAAACGGAAAACCAGGTTCAAAAGCGATCACCAATGACATCGCTTGCCAATATTCTCCAGCATGAGCGATTCAATTCAAGTAACATGCTCCAGGATGTTCAAATTTGATGAAAAACTGTGGATTTCGAATGGACAATGGGAGCCTAGAACGGAAAATCGATGAGAGTCAACCGACTTCCCTCCCGACGCGTTCATCGAGAACGCGAGAAAAGGCGGCGGGTCCCGTCGATGATTTCATAATTAATAATCGCATCGGGAAAGTAACGCGGAGAATATCGCCCGGCGCGTGAGACACAGCGCATGCGCGCGTCTTTCATCCTTCGTTGAACCTCCGCGCGACGACCGGGCAGCGGTAAATTAGAAATCGAAACGATGTATCATCCGGGCGATACAGTTTTCGTTCGGACTTTTAATCAGTGCATTATCGTCCGACACGGTGAATTTCGCCCGTCGCGACCGTCGGCGCGATACACTCCGCGACTCGCGGCGCGCAATTAATACGGACGTCTCGCGGGGAAAGAAAAGGCCGGATTTATCGCGTCGGTCGAGAATAAGCGCCTCGCGATCGCGTCTCGGGGTTATCGTAATTAGATTAATATCTTTGGATTTACGGCCGCGCACGCGGCTCGCCTTCGCCGCGGACTCTGCATTCTGAAGAGGTCTCCTCCTCTCCCCTCTCCTTCTCTCCTTGACGAGCGCGACCTGCCGACTCTCCAGCCGATACGGACGCTTCTTAATCGCCGCCTGAAGAAAAGAGACTCCACCCTTCTCTTGGTGTCCGAGAAATGCGCGAGCACGTGTGAGAAAATTGCAACGCGCCCGAAAGTAGACACGAATTGATTGAGAAAGAAGTGAAAAGAATGAAAGAAGGAGAAAAAGATTCTCGAGGAAGATTCTCGAGGAGACGCGTTCGCAACTGGTAAAACTGTTTATGCAAATCATAGCGCACGACATACACACATACACACACACACATATACGTATATCGTTTCGTCTCTTCCGCGAGCAACGAACGTTTCAGAAGAACTGTAAACATAATGTCGTACCAGTCGTAAGACACGTTCCATGAAGTCGAAGCGAACAGGTATACAGCCTTAATAAAATACCACCGCTCGGATTACCGCGGCAATATAACCCGGGTAACGTTGCTCAAAACGAGTATTACGCAATAAAAAGGACATTACGACGTAAGAACTGTGCACGAGCGCGGACGCAAGACGAAACAGAGAGAGGGAGAGAGAGAGAGAGAGAGATGAAAAGAGCTAGAAGCGAAAGGGGGAGGGAAAGAGAGAAAAGACGCTCCTTATTATCCGCTCCACTGCTGTCAGCGGAATAGGAGAGAATTTCGCGATGGAATTACCGCCTGTCTCACGTGCCAGACGGCCAACCCCTAAAATTCTTTTCGCGCTGTTTCTCTTTTTTCTTCTCTCCCTCCCCCCCCTCTCTCTCTCTCTCTCTCTCTCTCTCTCTCTCTCTCTCTCTCTCTCTGCCGTCTCTCGGAGTAACGAGTCGTCGTGGTCAATCGTCCCCGTTCGTGAGACGAGAGAGGAGGTGGGCGAGAAAAACGCGAGGAATCGATCGCGACGCGTAAATCAACGCTCGTCGCTCGTCATCGCGCCCAACATTACGCTGCGGCCGACGTATTTATCGCGTCGATAAATTGCGCGCGAGATTATCACGGGCGTGCAATTAAGAATACCATGGAGGGAGCGTGCCGAAGATCCGCGTCGCTTAATGGCGCGCAATCATTTTTTCCACCGCTCTCTCTCTCTCTCTCTCTCTCTCTCTCTCTCTCCCTCTCTCTCTCTCTCTCTCTCTCTCTCTCTCTCTCTCTCTCTCTCTCTCTCTCTCTCTCTCTCTCTCTCTCTCTCTCTCTCAACTTTATTCAACCAGCCAATCTGTGAGCGCCACGAGTACCAATGCGGCTCGCAACGGAAAGAGAAAGAAAGCCGGATAGCGGTCAAGTGTACCGTTCCGCGGGTCGACGACGTGTACGACTCGATTATTGCTCGTCGCTGTAACGAGCTTGCAGCGGCGATTCCCGCATGCACGCATGCACGCACGCATACATGCATGCATACGTGCATGCGCGCACGTACACCTACCGCGTTCACCTAAACGCTCGTCTTTACGACCAAACTTTACGCGAAAAATCCCTCGTGTCGAGCGGAACGTCGTCGCGGAACGCGACGCTGTATTTTCCTCCGTGCAATCGCCGTCGGGTGTAAGATAAAAATTGTGATCGGAGGTAGATGTAAAGGCGCCGCGCCGAACGGAAGCATTCGAAGGGACGATCCGCCGGCGGAACGCCTCGGAGGATTTCACTGTTGAGACAAACGTCCCAATAGCCGGACACGTCTCAGTACCCGATCACTTTGAAAAAAATATTTACTATTTATTTTAACAATAATGAATGAAAGTAATATAATTAGTGTAAAAAACAACTCCAATATTTGACGATTAGTTGGAAAAAAATATACCCAATTTGATACTTTTGTATTAAAAGAAAAATTAATTAAATAAGTATTATATTAAATATAAATATAATAAATAAGTAAAATTAATTAAATAGTATGCACCTATGATTTGGCAAAATACTGGTCCATAATTAATAAATTCATTGAGAGATAGCATCTAGCTAATAGTATAAAGAAATATTTATTTATATTTGTGAATAAATATCTGAATATTTAGTTTTAAAAATTAGTTAGAAACTCGCTTTGATGAACTTCACCGTAAAAATCACAATTGAAACGATATTTCTGAGTGGACGAAAGATTGATTAAAAGTCAAAAGTATCAATAATGCGAATTGTCGGACGCATGTGCAATCAGAAAATATGAAGTTAGTGTCATGTGGTGTCGCCTTTAATGTGTAAACGTGAACGGATCTTTGTGGTACGTATAATATTTGCATTGTTTGTAAGACACAAATAGAAAAAAACCCTTACGCGAACAGAAAAGTCATGAAAAAATGTTAAACTAAACGAAAAAGGTAAACTTTATTTGACTGAATATTATATTGTATATTGTATTATTTAAGACTTTATTTAGCTTGTAATTCAAATGCCTTTTTATGTTTCCATGTTATGAATTGTTTTTGTAATTTTTGACAAAAATTAAATATCACTTTTATAATTGTTTTTATAATTTTTGAAAAAAAACTAAATATCACTAAATATAAATAACAACTTAAGTTACAGTTGTATCCTGACCCATTAAATATCTATATTTATATTATTTCTCGTTAGCACATACTAATTTTCTAATTGCGATCATACTATACACTGGGACAAATTATGTCCGAACACTGGGCCATAACCTATTTCAACTGTATTAATGTATCACACTGATACATTAATGCGCTTCATTACTTATATAAATATTTCATTAATAATAAATATGCACATTGGTTTAAATCATTTTTCTCTAATCTTAAGGGAATCTTAAGTTTTCGAATAAATGCAAATATTTATATCAAAACTATTCTTAATATTATATATTGTATTTTTTGTGACGACCTACGCTTAATCGGTCAGTTACTACATTTACCTTACACGTGGACGAATAAAAAAAATTTCCCCAGGCTGGAAAATTGATACTTTGGATGCCGGAAACGCGTAACGCATCGAACGTTACGTACAAAATACAATTAATTAACTGCGTTCGAGAAATCAGTTGCACGGTAGATAGGGAACCGAAAACGTGCACGTGCATCCCGGATGACATTTGTTTAACTTTCGTCAATTTACCCTCTCTGTCCACCCTCTCGAAAGCGTCTTTGCTGACTGAGTTGTCGCATGACCGGCGGAAATCAACGCAACAGTCTCAATGTGTGAAAAATCTGCTCTTCTCAGTCTACGACATTCAGGAGGAAGGAAAAAAGGAAGAAAGAAGAACCCTAAAGACGTCTAATCCGTCGTCGCAGGTGCGCGTTTTCACTGTCGAGCTAAATGCCTCGCGGCGATAATTCGAGCGACGCCGGCAGGCACTTGACTCGTCAACACACTCGTACGCATAGTTCTCCGCGGTCAATCTGGGTGATGAGGGAGGAGGGAGGGGGAGGGGAAAGGGAATCATCATCGCGCACTGCCACCGAAAAAGAAGAGAAAAGCCAACAAGCGGCGACGAGGCGGAGTATAAAATCGCCCTGATAAGAAACGCGTCGCCGAACGAGCGCGCGCGTCTCTCTCCGTCTCTCTATTAAAATAAAAAGAAGCAACGCGCGTGCGCTCTAAGTAACATCCAGCTTCGTTAAGCGGCCGACATTCTTAGGAGGCGAGCTCTCGAAACTGGCGAGCGCCCACAGTCCCTGTCCCACGGCGGTGAAAAGCGACGGTGGCGCTCTTATCTATCCGGCGCGCATGCCGAAGAGACGGCGGGATCCTTATCGGGACAGGGTGTCCCCGCGGGAGGACACGGGGTAAGTAGCAAAGTGTGTAAGCTGTGTTGAACTATCGTGTCGACGACGCGCCGTCAACAACGGTAGGTCGATAGGCGACGCACGGCTATCTCGTCGTCTCTTGAGAGAAAGCCTTCCGCGAAGACACCGATAAAACGACGAGCGGGAAACGTTGCCGATTCGTTCTCGTACTCCGCCGCCACCGTTAATTGAAAGCGGAAAGAAGAATCGAGCGCGACTCGCTCCTCGAAACGGTCGCACGCTCGCGCGAATAGACCAGCGGCACAGCTCTCTTGATTTAATTCTTGGTTAACTAGAAAGAAACGTCTATAAGAGATCAGCGCGTAGCACCACGTATTCCCTTCGAAACGCGATGTGAAATACATTTTATCTTGCGGAAACTGCTTGGTATCTAATTAATTTATCTTTGCCGTTAAAATTAATCCGATATTTATCTCGCACGTTAATTATGCCTAAAGATTTTGGTAGGGACACTATGCCGTTTCAAACTTTTTTAAGATGGCGGCCGTGACGTCTCGTGACGCCCGCGTTACGAGGGAGGAGAAACTGCTTGGTATCAAATTAATTTATCTTTGTCGTTAAAAAAATGGGATTAAACTCTCATTAAGCAAGAATTAAATGTTCATTAATGGAAAATAATTAAATATTCATGAAAATCCCTCGCCTCCCACGAAATTTCACCCCTGCGCTCGTGCATTCCTTCCAGAGTGTTCTAGAATGTTTCAGAATGTTCTAGAAAGGACGAGCGCAAGGATAAAGTTCCGTGGGAGGAGAAGGGAATTCGCGAATAGTTAATTATTTTTGATTAGTGGATATTGTGATTAATCAATATTAAACTTTTGATTAATAAATATTTAATTTGATTGATGAATATTTATCTTTTTACGGTCGCCATCTTGAAACAGTAAGTTAAAATCGATATAGTATCTCTATATTGATTTTCTTTATGATTTTTTTTCTTTATTACATAAATTTGGTATGTAACATTTATATAAGTTTTATTTAAGATTTTTCGTCACCCTGTTGTTCAAACCGTTCAACGGTACAAACGTACGTCTAAAATCTTCGTTGCAAAGATAAGAATTATAATAAAACATCGATAACATAAATAACACCGTGCTCCCGAATGGATTTCGACGTGAACAAATTGGAATGCAGATACGACGACCCACAGTGCAAGATGTTCACGTAGCAAAAGTCCTTTTCGTCGAGCCGAGAAACCCGCATCAACAGTGCGATTCGAGACTTATTCTTTTCAGCTGAACTTTCTTTACTGATTCAAGAAGTATACACTGCAAAGTAAAACGGTTTCGACAGTTTTTTTTCTAGTGATGGGTAATCCGTGAAATTGTGAATCACTTACGCAAGAGAGAGAGAGAGAGAGAGACCCGCGATCTTTTGTTTTGCGCAGTTTGGTTAAGCAGTGATTCTCATGTCACCATAAAAATGCCATAGAAAAAAACTGTCGGAACTGTTTTGCTTTCCAGTGTCAAAGCGTTCTTTCTAGCAGAAGTGACGTCAGATATTACTGTTCTTTTCACCGGTGCAGCAGAATTTAGTGCAATAGCTCATTGTACTGCTTGCACGTAATCTGTTCTTTTTAACTGCTAAGCAAATGCAATAAGTTAAAGTGAAATAACTATATTTTTTCTTGCTCTAACTTATTGCACCAGTTGAGCAGTGCAGCTGAAAAGAACAGACCCATTGTGAGGGAAAAATTTACATCAGTTCAAGCAATGTACTTGAAAAGAAGAGATCTACAGTTATTAGGTTATTAGATACTTTTGCAGTTTTTACTTTATTAATATTAATCAATTATGCCATATGAAATAACAATATATTACCATCATGTTCTTCACTTCAAATAGGCTCTAATATGTCTAATGGAGATACATAAAAGTAAAATAAAATCTCCATCTGAAGATCATTAACAGCAGCAATAATGGGACCGTTCTTTTTCACAGAACTTTTGAATTGGTGCACACTAATGCAGTAAGTTAGGAAAAATGAGAGAAATTACACTTGTTTCACCTGGATTTATTGCACTAGTTCAGAAGTGTTTCGAAAAAGAACAGACATATTGTGTTGCGCGATGTTGCTTCCTGCACTGTGGCGTCCTTTTCTATCCTATCTGGCATTTCTGCACCTATGAACTTTCGCCGTACTCGTCAGTTCTAGTTCTGGACCAGCGCAGTGCAGCCAGTGCAGCACTAGTTGCACTGGTTGAGCTGAAAAGAACAGACCCTCGGTGTGCGGTAACAGTCACACTATGTACGGATCAGCGAGTATTCCTTCGACAGCATGCGTCTAACGCCACGCTTCGTCGTTGGGAATCGCTGAAAGTGATACACGCGTATCCGATTTCGCGCGGCTCACGATTACAATCCGGCCGATCGGCTGATTCGCGTCTCGCACCTCGCGCGGCCAGCAAAGGGGAGGAATTCGATCGTTACGTCAGATCTCATAACGCGCTCGGACACGCTAAAGAGGATTCTCTAGGAGATCCCGACTATGAAGGCATGACCACGACGACGGTCACGACGAGCCGCACAAGGTTACACAACGAATTATCGCACGGCCGAGAATTCGCGATACGTCTCTGACGAGATGGCCTTCCGTCGCGACAATTCGACCGCCCGTCGCGTCACGCGAGCAGTTCAAATTCGCGAATCGATTACTCGCGAGCGCGAAATATTTTCTTGTTAACATACATTGCTGACCGATCACGATGAAGTTCACGATGAATAAAACATATTATCGGCCGAGATCAGCGATCAGCGATTATAGTCTTGGAAGCGATCGAGGCGACATCGGAAAGTCAACAATGTGTGAGGTGAGGTTAAGAAATAAACTTTAAGCCAAAAGCTGTATATTTCAAAGTAATGATAATGAAAATTCGCATTAATCGCGCGCACATGATCATGAGCTATTATAATTTCGAGCCATTCATTTAATAAATTTTAATCAAAATTTTCATGTCCTGTCAAAGACGCTATTTATCCTTTCTTATCGCATCGCGAAGGAGCTTCTTTTTGCTTAGCAGATGTGCTGCTATAGTGATTTATCATAGTACTATCTGGTCGTAGTACTATCTTTGTTCTTTTGGATGTTAAGCGCATTCGCTCCTTTATATAATATAATAATATCATATTATAATACAATATGATATAATATAATATAATAATATAATATAAAATAAATAATATAATATATTTTATATATTATATTATTAATTATTGTATAGTATATTATACTATATATATATATATATATATATACATATAATAATATATTATAATATAAAATGATAATAATATAATTTTATATATATGCAGTTGAAAATTGACATTCGGAAAGATGACTGACGCATTCCACTCGACAACCTTCTTCTTTGCTCATCAAAATTGTCGGCTGTCCTTCCGTATGAACTTACAAATCTAGCAAACCTAGCCCGGTGACTCAAAGAGTAAGCGGGACGGTCTCGACCCGAACGCTCGCTGCGTTTCGCTGCAATGCACAGTGGGCCAAGTGCTGGACAAAAATCAATTTTTGCTCATTTCCAAATTGTTTTCTAATACATTTTTGTTTTCTTTACTTCTTGAAATAATAATTTGTATAAGCATAACGTCTCCTATAATGTTTTTCTTTTTATTTAATACTATCAACGTAGATTAAAACTCAAATTCTGTAACTTTCACATGGTATCTTACATAGAATATATATATATGTGTGTATTTGTTAATTAAATATCTTGAAATTAATATTTAACAATATTTTCAATATAATCAAGTATCTTTAATATATAAAGTTATAACTTATATGGTCATATTATAAAAAAGCTTTAGTTTCTTAATGTAAAACATAATAAAAAGAACATTTATCATTTTTCTTTTAATATATTTTGAATATTCAACATCCTTCAATTTAGCGACTTTTCATGCGCATTTTGTCAGGTGAGACCTAAACTTCAAAATCACGTCTTCGTTGCGTGCGTTTACGTGCGTTTTTAGAAATAACAACAATAACATGATAATTAATCAATCCATTAGAGCCCATGGCTAACTCAGCTAGAATATCATGCAAATGACATATGGAATTCTCTAGTATGATAAGAATAACAAATTCGAAAAAAAGTTGAAAAAAGAATTTGTTTATAACAAAATTGTTTAAATAATTTATTTAAAAAATGAGTTGTGAAAATCTAATGCTGCCAATCGATTCCGCTTTGGGAATTATGTCAAAAACAATCATTTTTTAAATAAATTGTGTAAACAATTTTGTCATAAACAAATTCTTTTTTCAACTTTTTCTGCCGAATTTGTTACTTTTATTATATTAGAGGATTCCATATATCATTTGGATGATATCCTAGCTGAGTTAGACATAGGTTCAAATGGGCTAAGAAAGCGGTGAAAACAAACGGATGACTATCGGTCTCCATTGCCACTCGTTTTTTTTTCTTCAAAGTAGTCTCTCCCCACTACCTTTATCTCATTATAAAGCTCATATGTACACGGCACGCGATTCATTTGGGTGACGAGAGAACTTCCTCTCCACTTGATATAATTCGTCAGAATCCGGCAGCTCTGAGTACGGCTCGTTGTATCTTGTTTTGTCTAAACAAGAGCTCTGTCTGGTGATATCTGATAGTGCTCGCATATTTTCGTAAAACTCAATATCTCGAGAGCAGTATTCAAATCAGCTCTTGCACAATAACTCTTCAGCCGCAAAAGTCAAACGCTCAAGCTCATTGCACAGAACATAATTCCAGGTTCTAGCTCCTTGTACAGCCTACCGTTATTTTTAGTCGTGATTTTTAACTTCCACACGCTCCCACCCGTTAAAAGATAGCTTTATACAAAATGGACTTTAATCTTATAAGAAAAGATTTATTTTTATTCTTGTATTAAAAAAAAATCAATCAACGTCATTTGATTTTAAGAAAAAGCAGTTACAAGATTATGTAGTTGAAAATTTGAAGTTAGAAAATTCTCCTAAAGAGGTAAGAGAAAAGATTTTGCAAATTGTTAGAAATTTCTGTAGGGATATTTCTAAAAAATTACATCAAACTGAAAGGCATTGGGATTTAGTTTTAAAACAGAATGAATCATGGTTAAATAAAAAAATTAAATTTTCATCCATTAAAATTGATTCTATAGTTGACACAACTTCTGAAAGTACTTGTAAGAGAGGACGACCACAAAAAGCTTTTGACGACTCTTGTAATCGCACAAAACATAGAAAAACACTAGAATTACGAAAATCCAGTGGAACTGAATTAGCATATGCTGCATCAGTAAATCTTCGTTTAGAGGGAAACATTGCAAGTGCGAAAGGGATAAGAGAAGTAGCATTTTCACCTTTTAAAAATATTGATGGCAATATAAAACGTACATTGACATTTACACCTTACTCTGCTGATGAAGCATTAGCTATGATTGTTACTAACAAGTTGACTAAACATCAATATCTTAATATTAGATTAGGAGCAAAAGTAAGAGGAGTTAACTTATATCCTTCTTATCATAAAATAAGGGAAGCCAAAATAGAATGTTATCCTGAAAATATTATGGTGACTGAGCAGAAAGCAGAAATAGAATTGCAATCACTGCTAAATCATATAACAAAACGTCTAATAATGATTAGTGAACCTGTTCTGCGTACACTCACTTCCGAGTGCCTTTCACATTTAATTTTGATCATAAAGTGGGGTTTTGATAGTAGGACCGGCCTACATTCACTATATAACCAAAAATCTCTTTCAGATTTAGATGACCAAAATATTTTTATAACTTCTCTCATACCTTTAAAGCTGCATGCATCGGTATCTAATTCACCAGAAAAAATAATCATATGAAGAAATAGTCGTCCGGCATCTCCTCGAGGGTGTATACCAATAAGAATACAATTTATGAAAGATCTTCTCCCAGCATTATTAAACATGGCGAATTAGGGGACATTAAAATTACACATTCTTTGTTGCTGACAATGGTAGACGGTAAAGTCTGCAATGCCCTTACTGAAATATCTTCTTCACAAAAATGTTATGTTTGTGGATCAAAGCCAACGATGATAAACAACATTGATGAGGCTGTCAAAAGAGAAGCTGATCCGTCGACTTTTCAGTTTGGCCTTTCCCCTTTACACGCGTGGATTAGGTTTTTTGAATGTTTGCTACACATTTCTTACCGCTTAGAATCCAAAAAGTGGCAAGCTCGAAGTATTGCTGAAAAGACAAGTTTGAAGAACAAAAAAACAGTTATTCAAGTAGCGTTTAAGAGTAGGATGGGTTTACTGATTGACATTCCTAAACAGGGACGAAACGGGACTACTAGCGACGGAAACACAGCTCGTAGATTTTTTGAAGACCCAATTACATCATTTAACATTACTGGAATTGATATACGTTTGATAGAACAATTTACTGTAATTTTAAAAACTTTATCAATAGCTTCGCAATCAATAGTGAAGCATTTGAATTAAAAGCTCTCAGTGCAGCAAGACTTTATGTAGAATTGTATGACTGGTTTTTTATACCAGTTTCTGTTCTTAAAATTTTGATTCTTGACGTAGCAATCATAGAAAATGCTTTGCTGCCAATTGGTCAACTCTCTGAAGAAGCACAGGAATCGAAATAAAGATCTTAAAAAATACCGTAAAAATAATACGAGAAAGTGTTCAAGGCTGCATATTATGACCGATCTAATTCATACGTTGCTTATCTCATCTGATCCTATAATCAGTTCAAAAACTGCAGTTCCACCAAAAAAATTAAAACTAATTCCAAAAGAGGTTATCGCTCTTTTAAAATTACAACAACAATCGATGAGAGAATTCAGACAAGAGAATTCAGACGAGAGTTCGTCTGAAGAAGTAGAAGATGAAAATAGTTCTGATGAAAATTAAAAGACTTTCATGTATATTTTGTTCTGTGTATATGTATACATGCACGGGCGCACACATACACACACAGAGCAGAGAGGGTTTGAAATCATTAAATACTACGGCAGTGACGAACCGTGGGATCCTTATCTCTGCTGAGACACACACGCACATACATACACGCACACGAACACAACACATACACACATACATACACACACACACACATACAAAGGAATCAAATGCCCGCCACGTCCACGTCGTTGATTCTGGTATCGCTGAGAGCGGGTATTCAACAGACATTTTTTAATGTCAAATTCGAATTCAGCGACCATAAAAACCCTTTATAATAACGTATTTTTTCATTTATACGAACTCTTGATTTTTGTCCAGCTTTTGACTAGTTTCGGCCCATTGTGCAATGGCGTGGCAGACGCGTAAACAGCGCCATCGCCACTTTGTATCTCGGGATCGCGGCTGTTTGATAATGAGCAGCGCACTCGCGGCCCGCTAATGCATACGGAATATTCGCGTCGTATTCGTGTCATAACGGGACCCGCATACGCTTTCATTGTAAATAAATTAGAATCCCTCTCTGCGTCGAGAGCGTGCCGACGAGCGAAGCACTCATTTGAGCACGGAATAAATCCCCTCCTGCCCGTCTCCGTCTCCCTTTCTCTCTCTTTCTCTCCCTGGTGGGTGAAGACACCACGCGAGATGTTTGCGTGCCCTTTTTGTCCCTCGGCCTGCCCCCTGCCCTTCTCTGCGCGGCGAGCCAAACTCGAGAACGGTGGGCGCGAATATTTATTCCTTACGCGCGCGCGGTTTTTATGGAGCGCAACGGAGTAGCAATTCTGCCCCGGAGATCTGCATTACTCCATATTACTCCGCTGCAACCGAGCTCGATCTTTTATGAGAGTTTTACTGTCGCTGCTCATGTTTCTCGACTTGGTAACGCCCGATTTTTGCGGTGCGTCCTGGAATAGCAGCCTCGATAAAGTGGCTCGCTGCGCAAAGTGTGGCCGGCGCTGATCGTTGAATTTGCAATATGTAGACCATTTCTCTCTCTCTCTCTCTCTCTCTCTCTCTCTCTCTCTCTCTCTCTCCCTCTCCCTCTCTCTCTCTCTCTCTCTCTCTCTCAAAAGAAAATTTATAGTTTCTCGTGCACGCGTGTGAGTCTTTCCCTGCAAATGTCTTACCTTTCTCCATCTCATACGGAAGAAGATTGGTGAAACAAACAGAGAGTGACAGAGAAAACGAACCGAACGCGTTTTGATCGGAGGAAGCCGAATTTTCTTGGTTCTTAGGAACTAAATTCACTTGGAAGAAATGAAAGTTTTATTACGTCCAACCAAAATATCACGTTTATTCAATGTTTTATATTTCATTTTATAAATATTTTCTTCATATTTCATTTTATTTTTCTCTCTTTTCTCCGTTATAGTTTTTACTTTTATTATACAGAACGATCTAAAAAAAAATAAATAAATAAGTAAAAAAAAAACACTAACACAAGGTCGGTTTCCCATACAACACACCCCTTTTCATATTTATTTTTTTTGTCGCACCCACGTTTTCGAGGGCAAAGATTATTTCGAGAATCGATTGCTGTCGTTATTCTTGGTGCGAGTGAGGCATTGAACAAGCGAGCAAGCTGTTCCTCGTAACGAGTCAACGCAAGAACAACAGCTGACAAGAGAGTCGCACACGAGCCTTCGAGCCGAGCTGACGCGTGACGAATCCGACACCGTAAGATTGCGACTTTCTTTAACACTGTAATTACGAGCTCATTAAACGTTCGACTCTTTTTACAAACGTGTGTATTTATTAGACCAAGAAAGCTCACGCCGTTTCTGAGTTTCGTCATTGTCAGACTGCATATGCGCACTACCAATTAAAAGTGTGGTTATGTATGCTCAAACAAAAGCTTACTTAACAGAGAATTTACCATAAGTGTATAACAGTTACGGAAATTTATCATTGATCTCTACTGATTAAAATGGCACAAACTTCTTGGTTGCCTAATACGGAGGTCATGCCGAAAGTTTTTAGATACTCAAAATCAGGAAGCCCTACGACAATGAAACTTAGTGCGTTTGAAAGAGCATCTCCTCCACTTTATGAATAATAAATCAGTGTGAAAAACTTAGATCTACTGGTTTAGGAAGGGGAGGTTGAAGAATGTCGGTTAGTTTGGGTCTGTCAGTCGACTGCGATGGAGTCCGAAAGACGCGATTTCCATGGCATGATTTTTTATGATTTTAAATTTGGTTTAAATCAAGACCAATGTCATAAACGTTTGGTGAAGTGTTTAGGAACTCGGTTTTATCACGTGCTACAATGTTCAACTGGTTTGTCGAATTTAAACGTGGAAGGCAAACTCTTAAAGAGTCATGTTGATGATGAGTCATGTTCTAGGCGTTCTCACACCACAGTACGGACGAAAATATTGCTGCTATGAAAATCCTAGTGAAAGAAGATCAGCATATCACCTATAGGGAAATAGAGGGATCCATGAAGATCAAATCAACCGCAGCGTGGACGATAATTAAGAATCACCTGCATCTTACAAAGCGATGCAGTCGTTGAATGCCATATCTGTTTACGTTTGAGCAAAAGGAGGAGCGGGTCGATTGGTGTCGTTATATGCTGCAAAGGTTTAAAGAAGAGCAAAATAAGGACGTTTTTAATATCGTCACAAGTGACGAAATCTGGATATATAACTGTGATCCAGAAACAAAGCAACAATCGACAATATAGTGTTTTCAAAATGAGCCTCTATCACATCAGAAATGCAACGAGGATGGAGCGTAGGGAAGATTATGTGATCGCATCTTTCTTCAGAAAAGCAGACCATATAGCGACTGTTTCATTAGAAGACCAATGCACTGTGACAGCAGAGTGGTACGTTACGCACTGCCTTCCGGAAATCTTCGAGGCGTGGATTTCTGCACATCCAAGGTGTGCACGACACTCCACCATGTCATCCTCCATCACGCCAATGCACGGCGGCGAGAACTTTGGAGTTTTTGCAGGAAAATCAAGTTCGGGTCCTACCTCATCCTGCCTATTCACCAGACTTGGCTCCCTGTGACTTCGTATTATTGCCAAAAGTAAAGAAAAAGTTTTGGGGAACGTCGAGGGAAACATCAGAAGAGACGTTTGCAGCTTACAACAAAGAAGCATCGATGGTATCGAAACAAAAGTGGAATAAAATATTTAACAACTGGCTTTTGATAATGCACAAGTGTATTGGTGCTCAGGGAGAGTGCTTAGAAAAATTGTAATATGTATTGTTTAAATAAATTCATTTGTTTAGGAATATCTAAAAACTTCCATATTTCCCACCTTGTATTTCCTGGGAAAACATTGAGGGATAGAATACCAAACGAACAGATATAGAAACAATGCGAAATTCAGAATATTAGGAAGTTCATAAAAACCAGAAAAAAGGAGTGAAATGCCCACATAGACAGAATAGACAATGATCGATTACCTAAAATCGTGAGGAATGACCCTAGTGGCACACTTAACTGGTGTTACATTGATGTTATATTGGCTACGGTGACATAAATTGGGGTTACATTAGCCCAATATATCCCAATATACAACCAATATTGGTTAGATATTAAATTACAATATGTCGCCAATATTGCATAGCATTGTTATACCAATATTGACTTACACAGTCTGTCCCAGATACGATGAGACTGGTTCCATCAAAGTTCTTAGCGCAGCGATATCTATGAGTGAATGATGGTAGATGAATGTTCTACACTTCATCTACTTAACCTCAAAATTTGAACGAATTCGGTTGATATTTCACTGTGGTTTGACATTTTATGTAAAGTCACTTTGTGTACGTCGGTCGAAAAACCAACTTTTAAATTGGGTAAAAGTGGTGCAGAAACATACGAAACGCTAAGAAATGTGTACGGGGATGAATGCATGTCCCGTGCACAGGTTTTCCGTTGGTTTGGCCGATTCCGTGACGGTCGTGAGGACCTTGCAGACGATGACCGAGCACCGCCGCCAAAATCCACTCGCAATGAAGAAAACATTGAGAAAGTCAACGAAATTCTTCGCAGCGACCGCTGTGTGTCTGCCCAGATATTATCTGGGAGTTCTACAACGATTGTGGGCCAGAATTCGACGAGTTCGACCGGAATACCGAGAGCCAGGCAGTTGGTTTTTGTTGCACGATAATGCACCATCGCACAAAGCCATCATAGTATGTGAATTCTTGACCAAAAAAAGCATCATTGTTATCGATCATCCACCGTGATATTCACCTGATTTGGCTCCGTGCGACTTCTGGCTATTTCCCAAACTGAAATTGGCGATGAAAGAAAATCGTTTCAATACCATCCCAGTCATCCAAAAGACTTCAACCGCCATACTAAAGGCCATTCCAGCCGATGAGTATAAAAAATGTTTCGAAAAATTTGTTGAATGTTTCCAGCGCTGTATTGACTCAGAAGGAGACTATTTTGAATTAACAAGAATAAAAAATCAAAATAATGAACGCTTTGTATTTTTTTTAGACCAGTCTCATTGGATCTGGGACAGACTGTGTACATTGGGGTTACATTGGCCAATATTAGAGGCCCAATTTGTAGCCAATATTGGTCCAACAATATTGTGTTACTAGGGGAGGTACCGCTGGGAAAGCGTCCATCGGGAAGGCCCCCAAAACGTTGGACCCACAGTTGGTATCATCATCCACGGAATCACCACCTAACCTTGCTTGGAAGGAGACATTAATGATTAAACAGGCAAAAATGCCTTCAAACAAGAAGAAGAAGAAGAAGAAGAAGAAGAAGAAGAAGAA